>NC_087352.1:97280091-97583121 GCF_030014295.1 Loxodonta africana
AGCGAAAAAGAGGAGGACCCCCAAGGACTCGACAGCATCTAAAAACAACAACAACAAGGACCTTAAAATTATGTATTAAGGAGCCCCAGTAGCACAACGGTTAAATGATCAGCTGCTAACCAAAAAGTTAGTGATTCGAATCCACCCAGTAGCTCTGCAGCAGAAAGACCTTGGGGTCTGGTCCTGTGAAAATTATAGCCTAGAAAACTGGTGGGGGAGTTCTACTCTGTCACAAGGGGTTGCTGTAAGTCAAAACCTGCTCTACCGTACCCAAAAACATAAGAAGATAAATAAATATAATTTTCTTGTGCCCTTAGCTAAATCCAGTAACTAACTGAAGATAGCACCTGGCAGAGAACGTTGCATGTAATAGACAGCCAATAAAGACCTGTCAGTTTATTCACATCTGAATTTTCATGGTTTTTTGTTTACTATAACAACATGACCTTAATTTTTATATATTTTAAGACGAGTTCAAGACTTTACAGATCATTTTTTAAAAGTAACTGTTACAATAATTAATTAGGTTTTATTTAATCTCATAATATATTCTGTTATGCTACTTCTACTTTTAATTGTTTTGAATTTATAGACAACACAGGCAAAATTAAGGTGAAAATTGTGTGTCTTTTCCTTTCTACATACATCCAAGCAGAAATTCAAAGTCCATACTAGTAGTATGAATTAAAGACAAAAAGTTTACAAGGGAACACGATTTGTTCAAATAAAGTATATGAATCTACTGATATGGCACATTTTAAGAATTTCTTGGTCTAAGGATTAATCTAAAGAAAAGATTGCCTCTGGTTAACTTTTATGTAAATTTTATATACTTTTATATAAATCCGGGAAACAGTAGCTATTCTAAAATTTATTTTAGAATCAAAGAGACTTGCAAAAAAATTGAAGTTACAAAATTCAAACATATTGAATTGATCCTGGATGGTAATATTTTCATGTCCAAAAGCTGTGTGCCAGAGAAAACTGTAAGGATATAAGCAATGAGCATCAGTCAGCAAAACATAGCAATATATTATAATAAGTCCAATTTGCCTACTATGAAACAATTTCTTAGAAAATTTTTGTTACCATTTGAGAAGTTGGGATAAAGTAAGAACTCGGTCATTGTTTAATTAGAGTTTGTAATAGTCTTTCATGGATTTTCTTGAGAGAGAACAGTACTATTTGTAAATAGAAATTGTTTTATCTCTCCCTTTCTAATTCTTGTTCCCATACTTGCTCCCATTTAATTGCATTGACTAATTCCTCCGATATTATGTTCAATATTGCTGGCAATCTTGGGTATTTTTATCTTTCTTCTGACTTTATTGCAACTGATATAGACATTTTTTCTAAAATTAAAAAAAAAATAGGCATTTGGAATTCATTACATCATGTAGGTATGGGTCTCTGTGTGACATTTGTTTCTATTCAATAAATTTCCTGGCCATCCCCACTGCAGTGCTACATTGGAGAATCATTATCAGGAAGGTTGAATGGATTTCCCAGAGTCACTGATAATCAATAGGTTACTGTAATATGAATTACTTTGGGTGTGTGTGTGTGAGTTTTTGCTTCTAGCTAGGTTTCCTTCCATGGACCTGAAATCTGTTGCAATTGACAAATACAATTTCAAGGATTTTAAATAATCATTTCCACTAAAATTTGAATTGATTTTAAACTGACACAAATGAGGCTTACATACCCTTATGGCATTCAAATGTTTTTATCTCATTTGCCAAACTGTCATATTTTTCCATTGATTTGAATGCAAATAAATGACACCTTTTATTGATATTGCTTTTGACAATAATACTGAGAATTTGGACTTTAAGAGAAAGCTTTAATGTTGATAACGGCAACATAAAGTCAGTGGCTATCTTGTAATAAAATGTGGAGGTAAAGTTTATTTTAAATAAAGGAAATAAAGAAGTTTTTGATTTGGGTTCTTAGATTGAAATAGACAAAGGATAAATAAAAACAAGTATCCAAAAATGAAATTTTAATAAAAAGGACAGAATAATCCAAGAGAAGCATTTTAGAGGGTTATTTTATATCAAATGTCACCGTCAAGAAAAGAAAGAATAATATAAGGCAGAAAAAAAGTGAATACGAAGAACAAAGATAAGGAAAGTTGCAGAAACAAGGCAAAACATTCTGGAAAGTATATCATTGCATTTCCCTTTTTATTTGCTAAATTTAAGATAAAAGTACAGAAAGGACAGCAAATCTCAGTGTCTTTCATGTGATAATAGGACTTATTCTGTTTTTTCACATCAAATACTAACTGTACCTCTTCCCACTCCCTCCGTCTGGCCTGATAAGCTATTTCCACATTGCACTACAGGGGAGTGCTCTGTAAAAACACGTGACTTCTGAATACCCAGGAATGTTAGAAAAATAAAAGGCTAAGCTTTTCAATATTTTTTCTGCAGTAGAGTCGAACAATGCTCTTTCTGTTGGAAGCATAAGTGAAACCATTGCTTATAGAAATGTGTCTAAAATAACACAAAAAACAAAAATCTTCACAATGATAAGGAGTCTAGTGTTTCTGGAAAAGAAGGGTAAACATATATCCCCCCAAAAGATAGAAAACACTTCCCATTTAATTTTCCATTTGTTTATTTCTGACTTCATTATATTTGCAACTGATCCAATCACTTGGTTTTGTTAATAGCTCCACAGAGGAATAGTCATTGCTAGACCATGAACACCATGATTCATTTTCTCTGATTATTGCTTTGTGATGTTGCTAATTTGACAGCTCCTGCTGAACATGGGCTCATTATTTTGTGTCATTGTTTTGGGAAAAAGAATATCAAAGATGCATAAAGTAACTCACAAAGAAGCACAAGGCTGTTGATAGGTTAGAGGAATGAGTAGTTTTGTGTCCAGGCAGTGAGAGAGTAGTCAAATCAAAATGGTGAGGAATGAACTGCTTGCCCCCTGTAACTACTCACCTTGCAAGACTTAAATCCCTTACTACTGTTTATATGATATCATAATTACCCAACTCTCTATCCCAACCACGATGAACACGTCCACTTGCCATTTTGTGCTCTAAACAGGTCTACATATCTATATAGATATTGATATAGATATATACCACTCTCTGTTAGTTTGTTGTATTGTGGTGGCTTGCACGTTGCTATGATGTTGGAATCTATGTCACAGTATCCCAAATATCATCAGGGTCATCCATGGTGGACAGGTTTCAGTGGCACTTCTAGACTGAGAAGGACAGGCCTGGTGGTATATTGCTGAAAATGATCCAATGAAAACCTTATCGATCAGAACAGAATATCTTCTGGTACAGTGCTAGAAAATGAACTCCCTAGGTTGGAAGGTACTCAGAATACACCATGGCTTCAACAACAGACTCAAACATACCAACAATCATGAAGATGACACAAGACTGCGCAACATTTCATTCTGTTATACATGATTAGGGGCAACTAACAACAATCTAGACATAGGTATTTCTAGAATATTACATATATAAGCAACTCTCTTACTTATGTGTTTGTACTTCTAGAGTCTGTTTTTATCACCTAATAAAAAAAAATTGCTGCTAGGAAAACAAACAGATACCATTGTCTACAAGGTCTTGCAAAACCAGGCCCCTGCCCACCTCTCAATCTGCTGCTTTCCCCTTGACACTCTGCCTTTCAGCCAGACTGTAGTTATTTAGGCTTCACAAACGTGCCTCAGTCTCTTGCTTCAAGGCCCGACAGATGCTCATGGCCAACCATCTATAGTGACTTCCCTCTTCTTCTTTCTCCTTCTATCAATACCTCTTTATCATGGGAAGCATGAATTCCTATTCATCATAGACAAAAGCTTAAAACCATTTGACCAGAGAAGCTGTTGCCATATCTAACCCAAGTGACCAAGTGTTCTCCTACTACTACCATGTTCTCCTTTATGTTATTAATGACATTGTAACCCTGGGTTCCATGCCTGGAGCCCACTGCATTCTGGGCTCTAGAGGGCATATCTGTGTGAATCCTTGCTGTATCCCCAGTGACTCTTCAGTGCCTTGCACAGTGTGGTTTTCATTAAGTGTTTGTTGAATCAAAAGATAAACATGGCATTCTTTCTTGCCACTGTGTACTTCTGGTTTGTTTACTCTCTAGGCTCTGAATGGCTTTCTTCTGCATTTTGGTTTCTTTACTTGTCCTTCAAGATCCAGATCAGGTTCTCCCTTCTCCCAGGAAGTCTTGCAGCTTCCTTTCTCCCCCACCCACTTTCTGACTTCAGCTGGTACCCCTTCTCAGTGTACTTGTGGCACACTGCACAAACAGCTCTTCCAGCCCCTGCCTCATGGAGTGCAGCTGTGAGCTGCGTGTACCCCTTGCAGGACTTTGAGCACCTCGTGGGCAAGGATCATATTCATTTTTTCTCCATTACGTGGCCAGAAAATAAATCCATCATACCAGAACATATCATGCATGCCTCAAAATACTGCTGAAAGAAAAAAAGAGAGAGAGAGATTTTAACTGGAATGGAGATTGCCCCATTCAATATTAAAGATTGACATTGTCATCCGTAGAAAAGATTGAAGAAGAAAAAAAAGAAGGTATGATGAATAATATACATTTACAGCCGGGCTGTGATGATCTTCTCAATAAATGTTACATAAAAATAGATAAATTTTTCTTCTCTCCTAATATCATTTGCTTATTTGAGTACCTGGGGAAATTTATCACTGTAACTTTTCTTATAAAGCACAATTAAAATATTCCTCAAGAGTTGTATATGTGAGATTAATTTTTGAGAACTAGTAGCTGCCAGTCCTGGTTGCCTGGTAACGGTCCACTGAATGTAAATATCTCACCCTGCGCTTAACACTTTTCCACCTGATCTGAGGACACCTTTCGCGTTCTGTAACTTAGATGACAGGGTTACGAGGGGCTATGAAAATCATGAACCCTAGTGTCAACCTCACTGCCCCTTTGTAGAACCGTCAATATCAGTTCTTCTATTCATCATGCTCTGAAAAGGCTTTGGAGCCCTGGTGGTGGAATGGTTAAGAGCTTGGGCTGCTAACCAAAAGGCTGGCAGTTGGAATCCACCAGCCACTCCAGGAAACCCTATCGGGCAGTTCTACTCTGTCCTATAGGATCACAATGAGTTTTGGTAAAAGGGCTTTAGGATCTTGACAGCTCTATAATCAACAAAGACTAGCTCCAATCTAAATGCAATGGGCAAGTCTTATTTTAATTGTTAGACTTTTTTTCTTTTTAATTTTTATTGTGCTTTAAGTGAAAGTTGTCATCAGGAGGGATCAGTCCCTGGAGAAGGACATCATGCTTGGCAAAGTATAGGGTCAGTGGAAAAGAGGAAGACCCTCAGTGAGGTGGATTGACACAGTGGCTGCAACAATGAGCTCAAGCATAACAATGATTGTAAGGGTGGCGCAGGAACAGTGTTTCATTCTGTTGTGCATAGGGTCGCTATGAGTCTGAACCCACTAGATGGCACCTAACAACAACAACAAGTGAAAGTTTGCAAATCAAGTCAGCCTCTCATACAAAAATTTATATAAAAAAAATTTATATACACATTGCTATATACTCCTAGTTGCTCTCCCCCAATGAGACAGCACACTCCTTCCCTCCACTCTCTCTTTTAGTGTCCATTCAGCCGTCTTCTGACCCCCTCTGCCCTCTCCTCTCACCTCCAGACAGGAGCTGTCCACATAGTCTCATGTGTCTACTTGATCCAAGAATCTCATTCTTCACCAGTATCATTTTATATTCCATATTCTCATCCAATTCCTGTCTGAAAACATAGCTTTGGGAATGGTTCCTGTCTTTGGCTAATAGAAGGTCTGGGGGCCATGACCTCCAGGGTCCTTCCAGTCTCACTCAGACCATTAAGTCTGGTCTTTTTACAAGAATTTGAGGTCTGCATCCCACTGCTTTCCTGCTCCCTCAGAGGTTCTTTTTTGTGTTCCCTGTCAAGGCAGTCATCGGTTGTAGCCAGGCGCCATCTAGTTCTTCTGGACTCAGGCTGATGTAGTCTCTGGTTTATGTGGCCCTTTCTATCTCTTGGGCTCATAATTATTTGTACCTTTGATGTTCTTCATTCTCCTTCGTTCTAGGTGGGCTGAGACCAATTGATGCACCTTAGATGGCCGTCTGCTAGCGTTTAAGACCCCAGACGACACTCACCAAAGTGGGATGCAGAATGTTTTCTTAATAGATTTTATTATGCCAATTGATTTAGATGTCCCCTAAAACCATGGTCCCCAAGTACCTGCCCCTGCTACGCTGGCCTTCGAAGCTTTCAGTTTATTCAGGAAATTGCTTTTGTTTTAGTCCAGTTGTGCTGACCTCTCCTGTATTGTGTGTTGTCTTTCCCTTCACCTAAAATAGTTCCAATCTACTACCTAATTAGTGAAAACTCCTCTTCCTCTCTCTGTCCCCACTCTCGTAACCGTCAAAGAATATTTTCTTCTCTGTTTAAACTATTTCTCAAGTTCTTATAATAGTGGTCTCATACAATATTTGTCCTTTTGCAACTGACTAATTTCACTCAGCATAATGCCTTCCGGGTTCCTCCATGTTATGAAATGTTTTACAGATTCACCATTGTTCTTTACTGAAGTGTAGTATTCCATTATGTGAATATATCATAATTTATTTATCCAGTCATCATTTGATGGGCACCTTGGTTGCTTCCATCTTTTTGCTATTGTAAACAGTGCTGCACTGAATATGGGTATGCATATATCCATTTGTGTAAAGGCTCTTATTTCTCTAGGATATATTCCAAGGAGTGGGATTGCTGGATTATATGATACTTCTATTTCTAGCTTTTTAAGGAAGTGCCAAATCGATTTCCAAAGTGGTTGCACGATTTTACATTCCCACCAGCAGTGTATAAGTGTTCCAGTCTCTCCACAACCCCTCCAACGTTTAGTATTTTGTATTTTTTGGATTAATGCCAGCGTTGTTGGGGTGAGATGGAATCTCATTGTAGTTTTGATTTGGATTTCTCTAATGCCTAATGATCATGAGCATTTCCTCATGTATCTGTTAGCTACCTGAATGTCTTCTCTAGTGAAGTTCCTGTTCATATCCTTTGCCCATTTTTTAATTGGGTTGTCTTTTTGTAGTTGAGTTTTTGCGGCATCGTGTAGATTTGAGAGATCAGGGGCTGATTGGAAATGTCATAGTTAAAAACTTTTTCCCAGTCTGTAGGTCATCTTTTTACTCTTTTGGTGAAGTCTTTGGATGAGCATAGGTGTTTGATTTTTAGGAGCTCCCAGTTATTTATTTTATTTTTTTTCCCCAGTTATATAGTTTCTCTTCTGCATTGTTAGTAATGTTTTATATACTGTTTATGCCATGTATTAGGACTCCTAATGTCCCTATTTTTTCTTCCATAATCTTTGTCATTTTAGAGTTTATATTTAGATCTTTGATCCATTTTGAGTTAGTTTTTGTGCATGGAGTGAGGTATGGGTCTTCTTTCCTTTTTTTGCAGATAAATATCCAGTTATGCCAGCACCACTTGTTAAGAAGACTGTCTTTTCCCCTTTAGCTGTTTTGGGAACTTTGTCAAATATCAACTGCTCGTATGTGGATGGATTTATCTCTGGATTCTCAATTCTGATCCATTGGTCTATGTATCTGTTGTTGTACCAGTACCAGGTTGTTTTGACTACTGTGGCAGTATAATAGGTTCTGAAATCAGGTAGTGTGAGACCACCCACTTTGTTCTTTTTTGGTAGTGTTTACTTATCCAGGACCTCTTTCCCTCCCATATGAAGTTAGTGATTCATTCGTCCACCTCGTTAAAAAATGTCACTGGAATTTGGAGCAGAATTGCATTGTATCTATGGATCAGTTTTGGGAGAATAGATATTTTTACAATGTTAAGCCTTCCTATCCATGAGCAAGGTATGTTTTTCCACTTATGTAGGTCTCTCTTAGTTTCTTGCAGTAGTGTCTTCTAGTTTTCTTTGTATACTTCTATTACGTCTCTGGTGAGATTTATTCCTAAGTATTTTATCCTCTTGGAGGCTGCTGTGAATGGTATCGATTTGGTGATTTCTTCTTTGATGTTCTTTCTGTTGGTGTAAAGGAATCCAACTAATTTTTGTATGTTTATCTTGTATCCTGATGCTCTGCTAAACTCTTCTATTAATTTCAGTAGCTTCCTTGCATACTCATTAGGGTTTTTTATGTATAAGATCATGTCATCTGCAAATAGAGATACTTTTACTTCTTCATTACCAATCTGGATGCCCTTTATTTCTTTATCTAGCCTAATTGCTGTGGCTAGGACCTCCAGCACAATGTTAAGTAACAGTGGTGATAAAGGACATCCTTGTCTGTTTCCTTACCTCAAGGGGAATGCTTTCAGACTCTCTCCATTTAGGATGCGGTTGGCTTTGTATAAATACCCTTTATTATGTTGAGGAACATTCCTTCTCTTCCTATTTTCCTGAGAGTTTTTATCATAAATGGGTGTTGAACTTTGTCAAATGCCTTTTCTACATCAATTGATAAGATCATGTGATTCTTGTCTTTTGTTTATGTGATGGATTACATCAATTGTTTTTCTAATGATAAACCATCCCTGCATACTTGGTATGAATCCCTCTTGGCCATGGTGAATTAATTTTTTGACATGTTGTTGAATTCTATTGGCTAGAATTTTGTTGAGGATTTTTGCATCTAAGTTCATGAGGGATATAGGTCTGTAATTTTCTTTTTCTGTGGTGTCTTTACCTTGTTTTGGTATCAGGGATACTCTGGACTCATAGAATAAGTTTGGGAGTATTTAGTTATTTTCTATGCTCTAAAATACCTTTGGTAGTACTGGCGTTAATTCTCTGAAAGTTCGGTAGAACTCTGCAGTGAAGCTGTCTGGGACAGGACTTTTTTTCTGTTGATAGTTTTTTAATTACCTTTTCAAACTCTTCTTTTGTTATGAGTTTATTTAGTTGTTCTACCTCCATTTGTGTTAGTTTAGGTAGGTATTCTGTTTCTAGAAATTCATCCCTTTCTTCTAGGTTTTCAAATTTGTTAGAGTACAGTTTTCCACACATATTTGATATGTATATATATATTTTTAATTTCAGTTGGGTCCGTAGTGATATCACCCATCTCTTTTCTTATATGGGTTATTTACTTTCTCTCCTGTTTTTCTTTTGTCAGTTTGGCCAATGCTTTATTGATTTTGTTAATTTTTTCAAAGAACCAGCTTCTGGTCTTGTTAAATCTTTCAATTGTTTTTCTAGTCTCTTTTTCATTTAATTCTGCTCTAATTTTTATTATTTGCTTTCTTCTGGTGCCTGAGGGCAACTTTTGTTGCTCTCTTTCTATTTGTTCAAGTTGTAGAGATAATTCTTTGATTTTGGCCCTTTCCTCTTTTTGTATGTGTGTATTTATTGATATAAATTGACCTCTGATCACTGCTTTGGCTGTGTCCCAAAGGTTCTGTTAGGAAGTGTTTTCATTCTCATTGGAGTCTATGAATTTCTTTATTCCATCCTTAATGTCTTCTATACCCCAGTCTTTTTTGAGCAGGGTATTGTTCAGTTTCCAAGTGTTTGATTTCTTTTCCCTCCTTTTTCTGTTATTGATTTCCACCTTTATGGCCTTGTGGTCTAGAGAAGATGCTTTGTAATAGCTCAATGTTTTGGATTCTGCTAAGACTTTTATTATGACCTAACGTGTGGTCTATTCTAGAGAATGTTCCATGTGCACTAGAAAAGAAAGTATACTTGGCTGATGTTGGATGGAGTGTTCTGTATATGTCTATGAGGTCAAGTTGGTTTATTGTGGCATTTAGATCTTCTGTGACTTTATTGAGCTTCTTTCTGGATGTCCTGTCCTTCACCGAAAGTGGTGTGTTGAAGTCTTCTACTATAATTGTGGAGCTGTCTATCTCACTTTTCAATGCTGGCAGTTGGTTTTATGTATCTTGCAGTCCTGTCATTGGGTGCATAAATATTTAATATGGTTATATCCTCATGGTATATTGTCCCTTTAATCATTACATAGTGTCCTTCCTTATCCTTTATGATGGATTTAACTTTAAAATCTATTTGGCAAGAAATTAATATTGCCACTCCTGCCTTTTTTGATTGTTGTTTGTTTGATATATATTTTTTTGCCATCCTTTGAGTTTTCATTTGTTTGTGTCTCTAAGTTGTGTCTCTTGTAGGCAGGATATAGACAGGTTGTTTTTTTTTTTTTTAATTCACTTTGCCACTCTGTGACTCTTTATTGGTGCATTCTATTTACATTCAGCATAATTATAGGTAGGTATGAGTTTAGTGCTATCATTTAATGTCTTTTTTTGTGTGTTCCAGACAGTTTCTCTTTCCCACTTAATTTTTTGTGCTGAGTAGTTTTTCTTTATATATTGTCCTTTCCTCTTATTCGTTGTTGATTTTCTTTCTGCTGAGTCTCTATTTTTTCCTTGTAGTTTATTTTGATGTGTAGGATAGTTAGTCTCCTTTGGGGTTACCTTAATATTTACCCCTATTTTTCTATTTTAAACCTAACTTTTATGTCTTTATACTGCCTTATCTTTGTCACCATATGAAAGATTTATGACTACATTTCTTAGTCCCCTTTTTTGTTTTAATGTTGTCTTCCTTCACATAACGTCCTCGCTCTTTCCATTTTGGGGATTTTTTAATCTTGAATTGTTTTTGTGATTTCCGTATGTAGGTTGACATGTGATTGCTCTGTCCAGTGTTCTAGTCTTGGGTTGATACCTGATATTATTGATTTTCTAACCAGAGAACTCCCTTTAGTATTTCTTGTAGTTTTAGTTTGGCTTTTATGAATTCTCTAAATTCCTGTTCATTTGGAAATGTCCTAGTTTCACCTTCAGATTAGAAAGACAGTTTTGCTGGATATATTGTTTTTGGCTGGCAATTTTTTTACTTCAATGCTTTATATAAGTCATCCCATTGCCTTCTTGCCTGCATGGTTTCAGCCAAGTAGTCCCAGCTTATTCTTATTGGCTGTCCTTTGTAGGTATCTTTTTGTTTATCCCTAGCTGCTCTTAAAATTCTCTCTTTATCTTTGGTTTTGGCAAGTTTGATTATAATATGTCTTGGTGATTTTCCTTTAAGATTTAGCTTATGTGCAGTTTGATGAGCATCTTGGATAGATATCTTCTCATCTTTCATGATATCAGGAAAGTTTTCCTCTAAGAAATCTTCTACAATTCTCTCTGTATTTTCTGTTATCCCTCCATGTTCTTATACTCCGGTCACTCACAGGTTATTTCTCTTGATAGAGTCCCACATGATTCTTAGGGTTTCTTCTCTTTTTTTTAATTCTTTTTTCTGATTTTTATTCGAATATATTGGTGCCAAGTGCTTTATCTTCAGTATCACCAGTTCTGCCTTCCAATTGCTCAATTCTGTTCCTCTTTCTATTGAGTTTTCTAATTCTGTAATTGTATTGCTAATCTTCCGAATTTCTGGTTGGTGTCTCTGTATGGATTCTTGCAGCTTATTGAATTTTTCATTGTGTTCTTGAATAACCTTTTTAATTTCTTCAACTGCTTTAGCTGAGTGTTTCTTGGCTTGTTCTGCATATTGCCTGATCTCTTTCCTCATGTTTTGAAGAGTTTTGTATATTAATCTTGTATTCTGCATTCAGTAATTCCAGAAAACCACTTTCATCCAGAAGATCCCTTGATTCTTTGTTTTGAGAGCTAGTTGAAACTATCATGATCTGCTTCTTTAGGTGATTTGATACTGACTGTTTTCCCTGAGCCATCTATAAGTTATCATATTAGTTTATTTTATGTTTGCTTACTGTATCCAAGCTTCTTGCTTTGTTGCATTTTGACATGTCCAGATAGGTTGCTTGAGTGAGCTAGCTCTAATGTCCTGTCATCAGATTGCTAGAGCTGTTATCAGGTTTATCAGCCTAGGAGTCCATTCACTTTCTTTGTATGGATTCAGCTCAGGTGTCCAGGTAGTTGGTCATCAAATGTGTGGTACAGGCTCTGCCCTACAGTCTTACAGGGGGAAGGGTGATTGGTGTAGGCGCTGGCATCTGGTTGCAGCAGGGGTCGTGCTTTGAACAAGGTGGGGCTAACAACCATCCTCTGAGTGTCTGTGAGGAAAGTGCTTCCCTCTTGCCTAGAGTACACAGGTGGGTGGATTCTGCAGACAGACCATGGTCAGCCAATGCCTTTTGTTGTAAGCACCAGGAGGTACTAGTTATTCTTGGAACCCTGTCATGAGTGGCTTGGTGATGTGAGTGGAGCCATTAGTCCTTAGGCCTCTGATGTGGGTAGGTGAGGAACCTGTTTAATAGGCAAAGCAGTGTCAAACATCAAACACCCACCTCTGCACCACACAACACAAACAGTTGCAGTCTGCCAACAAGGGTCTATTCTCCTCAAATAGGTCCACACAGGTCCACATGGGGGAAAGGTATTCAAAGTCCACAGGCCCTTTATGCCTGAACAGGTGTCAGTTCCGTCCTGAGCTCCCCAGGTTAGTGGAGCTGGCAGATTATTTTTCCCCCAGTTGTGAGTTTATTCCTTCTTCAAGGCCGAGAGAATCGCTTAGCACACTCAGCAGGGCCTGTCTCAGGCTCAGAGAAATCGACAGCCACTGCAGCTGGCTTAGGACTGGGAGCACAATAAAATATGCACAAGTACTTAACTTTTGCTGAGAGCACCATTCTTCTGTGGTTCCAGAGGTGTGAATAGGCTGTGCGGCTGGCTGTTTCTCCCTGAGGAAACTGTGGCCGAACACTACCACCAGCCTGCTGCAGCCCCCCTGGGAATGGTGTCTGAGGACTCCTGGAAATTCAGGCCTGGCAACAACTCTCCACTTCTGAACTGTCTCCCTCCCCCACCACTCAGTCTGTTTTCTAACTTTGCATTTGATGTTTAGGGCTCCTAGCTTGTCATAGATATAACCATTTCACTCTTTTTTTCGGGTCTTTGTTGTAAGAGGGCTCACTGGAAGAGTTTGACTACTCTGCCATCTTGGCCCCTCCTAATTGTTAGATTTTAAATGTTTATTATGTTGCATAAGTCTCTAACTAATAAGAGAGGGGAAAAATACTAGATGAGGATATAAAGGAAAGAGCAATACATGGACATTATATATATACACTATATATATATAGTATATATAATAACCAAGCCCATTGTTGTTGAGTTGATTCTATCTAGTCGGTTCCAACTCATAGAGACCCTATAGGACAGAGTAGAACTGCACCCATAGAGTTTCCAAGGAGCACCTGGTGGCTTCTAACTGCTGACCTTTTGGTTAGCAGCCATAGCTCTTAACCACTATGTCACCAGGGTTTCCATGTATATATAATACACACATAGGTAATATCTATATCTATACATATATATATAATATCTATACCTTTACAATATAGCTCTATGTCTATACAATATTTCTCTACCGCTGTATCTATATCTATATATAGAGAGACACCCTGAGTAGTACAAACGTTTAATGAGCTCAGCTACTAACCAAAAGGTTGGAGGTTTGAGTTCATCTAGAGGCACCTGAGAAGAAAGGCCTGGTAATCTCCTGAAATATCACAGATGTTGAAAATCCTATGGAACACAATTCCACTGTGACAAACATAGAGTCACCATGAGTCTGAATCAAGTCAATGGCAACTGATGTTTTATATGTATATAGACACACACACATATATATAATTTTACTGCACCCTGGTGGCACAGTGGTTAAGAGCTTGGCTGTTAACAAAAAGGTCAGCAGTTCAAATCCACCAGCCACTCCTTGGAAACCCTATGGGGCAGTTCCACTCTGTCCTATAGGGTCACTATAAGTCAGAATCAACTCAACGGCAATGGGTTTTTTAAAATATATTTATACTTATTTATGTATGTATGTATATGCATATACCTGGGTATATACATACATACACACACATGAACAGCTTGTTTTTTGTTTACTCTTGCCTTGAATTAATCAATTGGTAGAGCGTTTCCAGTCATTATCAAATTAAAATTTTTTAAATCTCATTTTTCCCCAAATTTTATTGTTGTTAAGAATATTCCAAATAAAACATACAATTCAACAGTTTCTACATGTACAATTTAGTGACATTGATTACATTCTTCAAGTTGTATAACTGTTCTTACCCTCTTTTTCTAACTTGTTCCTCCTCCATTAACATAAACTCACTGCCCCCTAAAGTTCCTATCTAACCTTTTGAGTTACTGTTGTCAATTTGATAAATATAGATAGTTCTCAAAAAGGTATAATGCTCAAGGCAGACATTTTTACTAGTTAAACTAGACTGTTGTTCAGCTTTAAGTTATTTTTGGTTCAAGTTTTAAAGATTATTTCAGGGCAATAATTTCAGCAGTTAATCTACCCTCATGGTTCCAGAAAGTCTAGATTTTTAAACATGTAACTGCCTGGATTCAGCAGCTAGAGAGGAGAGCTCCCCTAAATTTGGTATTTTCAGTGGACAAACCTGATAACAACAGCTTTAATCAATTTCTTGGCCTTTAAGAGCAAAGCTGGCATAAGGTATAAAAGAGAAAATATTTTAAACATATTTTTATTCCCATCTTTTTCAGCTCTTCATCAAAGACACCCTAAGCTGAGGAAGAAGAAATATTTGGAGGGGAGGCAAGCCATGCACCCTGAGATACCCAGGGTTAAGGGCAGAAGGCTTGCTAAAACTCCTGAAGCTGCTCAAACCTTTGCCCCCAGAAAGTCCCCTCTCCTACTAAGGTGTGGCAGCTGTTGGGTGGGAGACCATGTGACCATTTCTCTGTCTTTGTGAATGGTAGAAAAGAACTCATCCTGAGAGAAGGTAGTCACTCTGCGGTAAGAGGGAGTGGAGTCTGAAGGTATGCGTGGGACCCAGGCAGGTCACAGACTACCCTGTGAAGTCCCATTGGGACCCAGTGGGAGGGTTCTAGCAGAATCAGCAGCCAGCTTAAGTCCCAGCTCAGAAGTCACTAAGCCTTTCCTTTGAAGACTGTGCTAGAGTTTGTGAAAGCACTTGGAACTTGCATTTTGTTTAAGAAGGAGAGAGGAGAAATGATTAAATCTGGCTGAATTTACCTGAAAATGATGTGAATAAACTTTATTTACATCACACAGGATGAGGCTCGAGACAGAAAGTTAACAAGGAAAAACAAGTTAATTTTTCTATATACCTGAGTTTGTATAGTTTGAAATCCATGCTCACTAAAGAATTGTGACATGATGATAAATACTGTTCTCATGCCATGAAGCAAAACCCTTCAGTCACTGTGGCATCTCCTGTAGAGACATTTAGATGTTTCTAAAGCTTCCTTTAAAACGACTGCTTTTGATCTTTCAAAAAACACACTTTTGTTTTTCATATCATTTTCTAATTTCATTTCCACTTCAGACTTCCCTTGAGAGTTTGCTTTGAGAAAAGAATTTGAGATGCCTTTCAGTGTTGGGAATGTTTCTAGAGCAGTTGGAAGGACAGAGTACTTATTATCCATTTCTGTTGAGTTGATTCCGACTGATGGTGACCCCGTGTGTTACAGAGTAGAATTGCTTCATATGGTTTTCTTGACTGTAATATTTATGGAAGCAGATTGCCAGGACTTTCTTCTGTGTCACCATTGGGTATGTTCAAACCCCCAGTTTTTAGGACAGTATGTGAATACAAACTGTACCTCCCAAGAACCCAAAGATAGTCTTTGCTAATCACCAAATCTGGAGCAGAGACAGTGACAAAGGAACTTTCCCTTATTAATGGAACAGTGGAAGTAGAACGAAATGACCAAATTTATGATCCCAAGAGATGGATAATGATTTTTTAGAAATATGTTTAATAAAGGGACTTGCTGATTAGTGGAGGGCCCATTGTATTATGCAAATACTGTGGATAAACATAGTGTGAATGTGCTAATCATTCTGACTTTTGGTCAATGACCTTTTTAACTGTATACATATAAATAATAGAAGAAGAATGCTGTGATCACTTGTATAGGAAGTTTAGTTGTAAAAAAAAAAAAAGGTGATGTTCTGCTTTCTGTAATTACAAAAACTCCCCAAATTACTCACATATATATAAAATTTGAATATTCCAATGGCACAAAATAACCTTCATGTAGTTGTGTATACTTACTAATTCATTAAACAGATACTTGTTTAGCACCAACTATTTGCCAGGCAATGTTCTAGACACTTGGGATACCTCAGTGAACAGCACCAACAAAGATCCCTTGTGGAGCTTTCATTCCAGCTGGTGGAGAATGACAATGTAAAACAAAGTAATACACAATTGTGGAGTGTGTTAGATGGTGAGAACAGCATTTTATAAAAAACATATACAAGCAGATACATTGCAATCAGGAGTTCCAGAGTAGGATGCAGCCGGTGGCAATTTTTAAGAGTTGTTAGGGTATGCAGCATTGATGTGGCATTTTGCAAAGTTTTCATGGAGGGGTGGGTGTTAGCAGTGCAGATCTCTGGGGAACCTCACTGCAGGCCATGCAAAACCCTAAGGTAACAGTGTGCCTGGTATATTCAAAGAACAACAAGAAAGTCAGTAGCTGGAGAATATTAGAGAAAAAAGGCAAAGTGGAATTGGGGAAAAAAGAGTCAGATCACATAAAGCCTTAGGGATCATTGTAAGCACTTGAACTTTTATTCTGAGAGAAATGATGAGCCTTTGGAAGGTTTTGAGTGTATGAATAACATAATTGGACTTAAATTTTAAAAGGATCACTCTGACTCCAAGGTGACCAGTTAGGAAGCTTGCAATAATTTGAGCAAAAACAATACAAAACAAAACAAAAAATTGACTTGGATCAAGTAGTTGCCATGAAGGTGGTGAGAAGTAGTCAGTTTCTGGGTATATTTAAAAATTTGAGCCAACAGAATTTTCTGATGGTCTGTATACAGAGTGTGAGATAAAGATCAGAGTGAAGCAAAAAGCCAAAGTTTTTGGCCTGAATAATTAAAAAGATGAAATTGCTATGAACTGGGGTAGTGGTGGAGAGAGACAAGCCATGGGGCAGGGGGATACTATTAGAGTGCCAGATGAAAGAGGTTGAGAAGACATTTGGAAGTATGATGGCAGAATTCAGGAGAAAGACTTGGGCTAGAGAATAAAAAAAAAGATGAAATTGTCAGCAACATAGATGGTATATAAAGTCATGGGACTGAAGGAGGTAAAGAAGTGGATCAAGGTCTGAGCCTTGGTCTTGTCACCATTAAGACACTGCAGAGAAGAGTAAGAATCAGCAAAACAGGGAGAACATAAGACATTACTGACACAGGAGAAAAACAAAGAGGATGTGGTGCCCTGGGAGATAGAAATTTTATTTCATTTCTTTTTTTCTTATGTTTATGGTTTCTGAGTTTCCTATATTGCTTAGGAAGATCTTTCATACCTAGTCGTTATAAAAAACAATTTTCTACTTTCCCTTTAAGATTTTTATAGTTTTACAAAAAATTAAAAAAAAATTACTGATGCATTAGGCAGGGCCAAGATGGCAGAATAGACAGACACTTCTGGCAAGCCCTCTTACAAAAAAGACCCCAAAAAACAAGTGAAACAAGTATATTTATGACAAGGTAGGAGCCCTGAACATCAGAGGCAAAGTTAAAAAATGGACTGAGAAGCAGGGGGAGGAAGAGACGGTTCAGATACAGAGAGGAGTTACCAAACCTGAATCACCAGGAGCCCTCAGGTACCTTTCCTGGGACAGGCTGTGGTGGCCTGGTAGTAGCATTCAGTCTCAGTTTTCTCAGAGAGAAGTAGCCAGCTACACAGTCTACACACACCTCCAGAACAAGAGAAGAATGGCACTCTCGGCAAAATTGAAGTACTTGTGTATATTTCACCACTCCCCCCCCCCCCCCGCCCACAAACAGGCTTCAGAAGCTGTTGATTTCCCTGGGCCTGAAATAGCCAAGGTTAGCTGCCCAGAGCCACCCTCCCAGCCTTGGAGAAGGAATAAATTCCCAATTGGGAGAAAATATAATTTGTCAGCTTCACTTACCTGGGAAGCTCAGGACAGAAGCGGCTCCTGTCCAGGCATAAATGGTCCATGGACTTTGAGTACCTTTCCCCTCTGCATGGACCTGTGTGGGTGTATTTCAGAAAAATACACCCTTGTTGGCAGACTACAACTGTTTCAGCTGTGAGATGGAGAGGTGGGTATTTGATGTTTGATACCACTTTGCCTATTAAACAGTGTCCTCACCTAGCCATATCAGGGGTCTAAGAACTGGTGGCTCCATTCAGGTCACCCAACCACTGGTAACAGGAGTCCAACGATAGCTGGTACCTCCCAGTCCTTACAACTAAAAACATTGGGTCCCCATGCTCTGTCTGCAGAACCCACCCACCTGTATGCTTTAGGGAAGAGGGACACGCTTTCCTCAGAGACACCTGGGGGACGATTCTCAGCCTCCTGTCTTGTTCAGAGCATGACCCCCTGCTGCAACCAAATACCAGTACCTACCCTAATCACCCTTGCTCCTCTAAGGCTGTAGGACAGAGCCTGTACCATACAGTTAATGATGAGCTACCTGGACACCTGAGCTGAATTCATACGAGAAAAGTGAGTGGACTCCTAGACTGATATACCTGATAACAGCTCTAGCCATCTGGAGACAGGATGTCAGAGCTAGCATTAATCAAGCTAGCTTACTCAAACAACCCACTTGGGGATATCAGAACAAAACAAAGCAATAAGCTAGGATACACTAACAAATATAAAATAAACTAATACAATAACTTAGAGATGGCTTGGAGACAACAGTCAACATCAAGTCACATAAAGAAACAGACCATGAACACCTCAACAAGCTCTCAAAACAAAGAATCAATGGATCTTCTGGATGAAGGTGCCTTCCTGTAATTACCGGATGAAGAATTCAAAATATTAACATACAGAAATCTTCAAGACATAAGGAACGAAATTAGGAAGGAGATCAGGCAACACACAGATCAAGCCAAGGAACACACAGATAAAGTAGTTGAAGAAACTAAAAATGTTATTCAAGAATATAATGAAAAATTTAATAAGCTGCAAGAATCCATAGAGAGACACCAATCAGAAATTCAGAAGATTAACAATAAAATTACAGAATTAGACAACTCAATAGAAAGTCAGAGGAGCAGAATTGAACAACTGGAAGGCAGAACTCATGAACTTGAAGATAAATCACTTGGCACCAAAGTATTTAAGAAAAATCAGATAAAAGAATTTTAAAAAATGAAGAAAGCTTAAGAATAATGTGGGACTCTATCAAGAGAAATAACCTAACAGTGATTGAAGTACCAGAACAGGGAGGGATAACAGAAAATACAGAGAGGATTGTTGAAGATTTGTTAGCAGAAAACTTCCCTGATATCACGAAAGATGAGAAGATATCTATCCAAGATGCTCATTGAACTCCACATAAGGTAGATGTTAAAAGAAAGTCACCAAGACATATTATAACCAAATTTGCCAAAACCAAAGATAAAGAGAGAATTTTAAGAGTGGCAGAGGAGAAATGAAAAGTCACCTACAAAGGACAGTCAATAAGAATATGCTCAGACGACTCAGCAGAAACCATGCAGGTAAGAAGGCAATAGGATGACTTAAATAAAAAAATTGAAGAAAAAAAATTGCCTGGCAAAAGTCATATATATTGCAAAAATGTCTCTCAGTTTTTAAAAGAAAGTCACCAAGACATATTATAATCAAACTTGCCAAAACCAAAGATAAAGAGAATTTTAAGAGTGGCACAGGAAAAATGAAAAGTTACCTACAAAGGACAGTCAATAAGAATATGCTCAGACGACTCAGCAGAAACCATGCAGGTAAGAAGGCAATAGGATGACTTAAATAAAAAATTGAAGAAAAAAAGTTGCCAGCCAAAAATCACATATATTGCAAAAATGTCTCTCAGATATAAAGGTGAAATTAGGACATTTCCAGGTAAACAGAAGTTTAGGGAATTAGTAAAAACCAAACCAAAACTACATGAAATACTAAAGGGAGTTCTTTGGTTAGAAAATCAATAATATCAGGTATCAACCCAGAACTAGAACACTAGACAGAGCAATCACACGTCAACCCAGACAGGGAAATAACGAAAATAAAGCAAGATAAAAAAAATGGTCAAAACAGGGAAACAGCGATGTTATCATGTAAAAGAACACAACATTAAAACAATAAAGAGGGACTAAGAAATGTAGTCATAGATCTTTCATACAAAGAGGAAGAAAAGGAGATACAAAGAAATGAAAGTTAGGTTTAAATTTAGAAAAATAGGGGTAAATATAGCGGTAACCAAAAAAAAAAAAAAGACCAACAGTCCTACTCATCAAAATAAAATACAAGAAAAAAATAGAGACTCAGCAGAAGCAAAATCAACAACAACGAATATGAGGAAAAGACAATATATAAAGATAAACTACTCAGCACAAAATATTAAGTGGGAAAAAGAAACTGTCAAGAACACACAAAAAAAGACATCAAAAAGATAGCACTAAATTCATACCTATCTATAATTACACTGGATGTAAAAGGACTAAATGCACCAGTAAAGAGACACAGAGTTGCAGAATAGATAAAAAACATGATCCATCTATATGCTGCCTACAAGAGACACACCTTAGACTTAGAGAAACAAACAAAATCTTAAAGGATGGAAAAAATATATCAAGCAAACAACAGTCAAAAAAGAGCAGCAGTGGCAATATTAATTTCTGACAAAATAGACTTTAAAGTTAAATCCATCATAAAGGATAAGGAAGGACACTATATAATGATTAAAGGGACAGTATAGCAGGAGGACATAACCATATTAAATATTTATGCACCCAATGACAGGGCTGCAGGATACATAAAACAAACTCTATCAGCAACGAAAAGTGAGATACACAGCTTCACAATAATCATAGGAGACTTCAACACACCACTTTAGGTGAAAGACAGGACATCCAGAAAGAAGCTCAATAAAGACACAGGAGATCTAAATGCCACAATAAACCAACCTGACCTCATAGACATATACAGAACACTCCACCCAATAGCAGCCAAGTATACTTTCTTTTCTGGTGCACAAGAAAAATTCTCTAGAATAGACCACATATTAGGTCATAAAGCAAGCCTTAGCAGAATCCAAAACACTGAAATATTTCAAAGCATCTTCTCTGACCATGAGGCCATACAAGTCAAAATCAATAACAGGAAAAGCACGGAAAAGAAATCAAACACTTGGAAACTGAACAATACCCTCCTAAAAAAGACTGGATTATAGAAGACACTAAGGATGGAATAAAGAAATTCATAGAATCCAATGAGAATGAGAACACTTCCTGTCAGAACCTTTGGACCACAGCAAAAGCAGTGCTCGGAGGTCAATTTATATCAATAAATGCAAACATATAAAAAGAAGAAAGGGCCAAAATCAAAGAATTATCTCTAAAATTTGAACAAATAGAGAGCAACAAAAGAAATTCTCAGGCACCAGAAGAAAGCAAATAATAAAAATTAGAGCATAATTAAATGAAACAGAAAAACAATTGAAGGAATTAACAAGACCAAAAGCTGGCTCTTTGAAAAAATTAACAAAATTGATAAACCGTTGGTCAAACTGAAAAATGAAAAACAGGAGAGGAAGCGAATAACCCGAATAAGAAATGAGATGGGCCATATAGGAATAGGCACCACTGAAACTAATAGAATCACATCGGATTACTATCAAAAACTGTACTCCAACAAATTTGAAAACCTAGAAGAAATGGATGAACTCCTAGAAACACACTTCCTGCCTAAACTAACACAAACAGAGGTACAACAACTAAATAGACCCATAACAAAAGAGGAGATTGAAAAAGTAATCAAAAAACTCTCAACAACAACAACAAAAAAACCTTGGCTTAGATGGCTTCACTGCAGAGTTCTACCAAGCTTTCAGAGAAGAGTTAACACCACTACTACTAGAGGTATTTCAGAGCCTAGAAAAGGATGAAATACTCCCATACTTACTCTATGAAGCCAGCATTTCCCTGATACCAAAACCAGGTAAAGACACCACAGTAAAAGGAAATTACAGATCTATATCCTTCATGAACTTAGATGCAAAAATCCTCAACAAAATTCTAGCCAATAGAATTCAACAACAATCAAAAAAATAATTCACCGTGACCAAGTTGGATTTATACCAAGTATGCAGGATTGTTCAACATTAGGAAAACAATTAATGCAATCCATCACATAAATAAAAGACAAGAATCACAAGATTTTATCAATTGATGTAGAAAAGGCATTTGACAAAGTTCAACACCCATTCATGATAAAAACTCTCAGCAAAATAGGAATAGAAGGAAAATTCCTCAACATAATAAAGGGCATTTATACAAAGCCAATAGCCAACATCATCCTAAAGGGAAAGAGTCTGAAAGCATTCCCTTAGAGATCGGGAACCAGAGGATGCCCTTTATCACCCCTCTTATTCAACATTGTGCTGGAGGTCCTAGCCATAGCAATTAGGCTAGATAAAGAAATAAAGGGCATCCAGATTGTCAAGGAAGAAGTAAAATTATCTCTATTTGCAGATGACATAACCTTATATGCAGTAAACCCTAAGGAATCCTCAAGAAAACTACTGAAACTAATAGAAGAGTTCAGCAGATTGTCAGGATAGAAGATAAACATACAAAAATCAGTTGGATTCCTCTACACCAACAAAAAGACCCTCTAAGACGAAATCACCAAATCAATACCATTTACAGTAGCGCCCAAGAAGATAAAATACTTAGGAATAAATCTTATCAGGGATGTAAAAGACTTATACAAAGAAAACTACAAAACACTTCTGCAAGGAACCAAGAGACCTACATAAGTGGAAAAACATACTTGCTCATGGATTGGAAGAGTTAACATTATAAAAATGTCTATTCTACCAAAAACGATCTATAGATTTAATGCAATTCCAATCTAAATTCCAAAGACATTCTTTAGTAAGATGGAGAAACAAATTACAAATTCATATGGAAGGGAATGAGGCCCCAGATAAGTAAAGCATTAACTGAAAAAGAAGAACAAAGTGGGAGGCCTCACCCCACCTGATTTCAGAACCTATTTTATTGCCACAATAGTCAAAACAACCTACTACTGGTACAACAACAGATACACAGACCAATGGAACAGAATTGAGAATCCAGACATAAATCCATCCACATATGAGCAGTTGATATTTGACAAAGGCCCCGAAACAGTTAAATGGGGAAAAGACAGTTTTTTTTTAAACAAATGGTGCTGTCATAACTGGGTATCCATCCTCAAAAAAAAAAAAAAAAAAAATGAAACAAGACCCATACCTCACACCATGCACAGAAACTAACTCAAAATGGATCAAAGACCTAAATATAAAATCTAAAATGATAAAGATCATGGAAGAAAAATTAGGGACAATGTTAGGAGTCCTAAAACATGGCATAAACAGTATACAAAACATTACTAACAATGCAGAAGAAAAACTAGATATCTGAGAGCTCCTAAAAATCAAACATCTATGCTCACCCAAAGACTTCACCAAAAGAGTAAAAAGATTACCTACAGACTGGGAAAAAGTTTTTAACTATGACATTTCCAATCAGCACCTGATCTCTAAAATCTACATGATACTGCAAAAACTCAAGCACAAAAATACAACCTATTTAAAAAATGCGCAAAAGATAAGAACAGACACTGCACTAAAGAATAAATTCAGGTAGATAACAGATACATGAGGAAATGGTCACAATCACTAGCCATTAGAGAAATGCAAATCAAAACTACAATGAGATACCATCTCACTCCAACAAGGCTGGCATTAATCCAAAAAACACAAAATTGTAAGTGTTGGTGGGGTTGTGGAGAGACTGGAACACTTCTACACTGCTGGTGGAAATGCAAATGGTTCAACCACTTTGGAAATTGATTTGGCGCTTCCTTCAAAAGCTAGAAATACCATACAATCCAGAAATCCCACTCTTTGGAATATATCCTAGAGAAATAAGAGCCTTTATACGAACAGATATATGCACATACCATGTTCATTGCAGCACTGTTTACAACAGCAAAAACATGGAAGCAATCAAGGTGCCTATCAACAGATGAATGGATAAATAAATTATGGTATATTCACACAGTGGAATACTACACATCGATAAAGAATAGAAGTGAATCTGTGAAACATTTTATAATATGGAGGAATTTGGAAGGCATTAAGCTGAGTGAAATTAGTCAGTTGCAAAAGGACAAATGTTGTATAAGACCACTATTATAAGAACTAGAGAAATAGTTCTAAAGAAAGAAGAAAATATTCTTTGATGGTTATGAGAGGGAGGAGGTAGGGAGAGAGAGAGACAGGTATTCACTAATTAGATAGTAGATAAGAACTACCTTAGGTGAAGGGGAAGACAACACACAATACAGGAGAGGTCAGCACAACAGGACTAAACCAAAAGCAAAGAAGTTTCCTGAATAAACTGAATGCTTCAAAGGCTAGCGTAGCAGAGGCGGGGGTTCGGGGACCATGGTTTCGGGGGACATCTAAGTCAATTGGCATAATAAAATCTATTAAGAAAACATTCTTCATCCCACTTTGGAGAGGAGCATGTGGGGTCTTAAACGCTAGCAAGTGGCCATGTAAGATGCATCGACTGGTCTCAACCCACGTGGAGCAAAGGAGAATGAAGGACACAATGGACAAGGTAATTATGAGCCCAAGAGACAGAAAGGGCCACATAAACCAGAGACTACATCCGCCTGAGACCAGAAGAGCTAGATGGTGCCCGGCTACAACTGATGACTTCCCTGACAGGGAACACAACAGAGAGCCCCTGAGGGAGCAGAAGAGCAGTGGGATGCTGACCCCAAATTCTCGTAAATAGACCAGACTTAATGTTCTGACTGTCCTATAGGGTCGCTATGGGTTTTTTAGTTTTTTTTTTAATGGTCTGACTGAGACTAGAAGGACCCCAGAGGTCATGGCCCCCAGACTTTCTGTTAACCCAAGACAGGAACCATCCCCAAAGCTAACTCTTCACACAGGGATTGGACTGGACTATGAGATAGAAAAAGATGCTGGTGAAGAATGAGCTCCTTGAATCAAGTAGACTCTTAAGACTATACTGGCAATTTCTATCTGGAGTGGAGATGAGAGGGCAGAAGGGGTCAGAAGCTGGAGGAATGGACATGAAAAGAGAGAGTGGAAGCAAGGAGTGGGCTGTTTCATTAGGGGGAGCAATTAGGAGTATATAGCAAGGTGTACTTAAGTTTTTGTATGAGAGGCTGACTTGATCGGTAAACTTTCACTTAAAGCACAATAAAAATTAAAAAAAAAAATACTAATACAACCTGCAATTTATTTCTATAAAGAGTGTAAAATACAATTTTAAGTCTGTGTTCTTAAGGGTGGACAGCTGTTATAGGTTGAATTAAAACCCACCCAGTGCCGTCCAGTCGATTCCGACCCATAGCGACCCTGTACGACAGAGTAGAACTGCCCCATAGAGTTTCCAAGGAGTGCCTGGCAGATTCGAACGGCTGACCCTTTGGTTAGCAGCTATAGCACTTAACCATTATGCCACCAGGACTTCCAGATTGAATTATGTACCCCAAAAGTTACATTGAGGTTCTAACCCTTGTGCCTGTGAATGTGATTCTGTTTGGAAGTACAGTGTTCCTTTTTTATGTTAATGAGGTTATCTGGGGGTAGGGTAGGTCCTAAGCATAATCCATTCTGAGTGATGTCTTATAAAAAGGAAAAACAGACACTGGGAGGCCCACACACAGGGGGAAGACACCATGTGAGAGCCTTCTACAAGCCAAGGGATGCCTAGAACCACCTGGGGCTGCCAGAAGCTGAAAGAGACAAGGAGTGATTTCCTAGATCAGACAGAGCATAGCCCTGCCGGCGCCCTGAATTCGGACTCTCAGCCTCTAAAGTCATGAGACAATAAATTTCTCTTCTTTAAAGTCACCCAGTTGTGCTATTTTTGTTATAGCAGCACTAGGTAACTAAGGCAATAGCCAAGTAATGCCATACCAGTTTTTAAAAAATGAATCATTGTCATCGCTGCATTGAAATGTCATGCTTATCACATATTAAATTCTCATGTATAAAGGGAACCTCTCCTAGACCATCATTCTAGATGTATGCTTTTGTCAATACCATACTTTGGAATAAACTAGTTTTGCGGTTACTTTAAAGACCCTGTACAGCAACTCCCTTTCTCTAATTAAAAAAAAATTTGTTTTTACATTTTCTGTGTATTAAATTCTTATACACAAACTTTAAAATAATATTCTCCAGTCTAAAAATAAACTAGTGTTTTGGGATTACATTAATTATTATGCTAACTTGAGAAAGAAGATTTTGTTATGACATTAATTCTTAGAAATAGACATATAGGTTTTTCTATTTACTCAGATGTTGTTTTATGAATCTTAATAAAATGTTACAGTCCTATTTCTATATAAACTTATTACAACCTTATGGAGCACAGTTCTACTCTGAAACACAGGGGGTCACCATGAGGTGGAATTGACTCAACGGCAACCGGTTTGGCTTTAGTTGTATTTATATTAGTAACAAAATTGTACAATTTATACAAATTATACTGGAGTTATTAAAATAGTATAGGAGCTCTATTTATCAGACTAAGGAGCCCTGGTGGTACAATGGTTAAACGCTGTATTATAATTTGTTTCCACAGGGTTTTCAATGGCTATTATTTAATTTAAATATCCAACAGATTATGGCTTGAACAGAGAATTGTGGTTCATTTGTATACACTAATATTCCCTTATTGTCCTTCATTCATTTTCTATAACAAATCATAAACTGAGAATTACTAAATAAAAATATTATCATAACATATACACCTAAAAAATTTGGCTAAAAGTATGGCATTTTATGTCCTCTGAGAAAAATCCAGTTAGAAAGCACGTGTTCTCCAATACCTGAGCTACCTGAGATAGACTGGAATATTGTTCAGTAAATATTTACTTGCCTCTTGCTCCTCCTTGAGTCAGAATATAATGCCCCTTTAGGCTTATCCGTGTTACTTGTTTGGGTCGAAGGAATGTGAATAGGAAGTGACATGATCAGAGGCCTCAAATACACATAAACGGTTTGGTTTCTGCCTATTCATAAGATCATTTCCCAGGTAACTGCTGGTCCCAGAATGATGGAAGACATGTGAAACAGATGTGGACATGACCCTCAACCTGGAGCCAAACCCAACGTGACCATAGCCTAAAGCACAGTTACCCAGCCATACCTAGTCAAGATCAGGAAAACTGTAGTGCACCTACAGACCTGTGAGTCAGAGAATAAATGCTCGTTGTTGTAGTCACTAAGACTGCTTTGTTGTACAGAATTCTTTTGTAATAGCTAAGGTATGATATACTATCAAAACAAATAATAACAAAAATTATCATTGTTTTATCATTATTTCATTATTTCTAGCTTTTATTTTAGCCTCTCATTTTGCTTCTTTACACATATTTTTCCAGATTTCTGAATATAGTTCTGAAAATTTAAATAATCTATCTACTATCTTTGTTGACAAATTTGAACTTAAGTTAATAATTTGGCTCATAAAAAGACTCTATTAAAAAAAATACAGTTTTCGGGGGCCAAGATGGCGGACTAGGTGGACTCTACCGCGAATCCCTCTTGCAACAAAGACTCGGAAAAACAAGTGAATCGATCACATACATAACAATCTACAAACTTTGAACAACAAACACAGATTTAGAGACGGAGAACGAACAAATACGGTGAGACAGCGATTGCTTTCAGAGCCAGGAGCCAGCGTATCAGTCAGGTGACCTTCAGAGCCCGATTTGGGGCAAAGCCCAGGTGGGCAGACAGCACAGACAAGGGGCCCAGCCCTAGCCCCCGAACTCATCCCGGGAGGGAGCCCAGCTGGTTGGCATGGGCCGTGTGGTGGCGCAGCCGGTGGGAGAAGTCCCCGGGAGGCAGTGACTGGTCTTGGAGCGGGGAGAGCAGCGTTCCAGCCGGGGAGCCGAACCGCCGGGAGTTTGGCGGGGAGCGGGCGTGGCTCGAGCGTGGGGATCAGCTATATTTCCCTAAAGCGACCCCGGGGCAGGGCCCAGACGTTCCTGCAGGCAACGCCCGCCCAGTTCGCATGTGCGGCGCAGCGCACCGGAGGGAGAAGTGCCCGGGAGGAAGTGACAGGTCTTGGATCGGGGAGAGCAGCGTCCCAGCCAGGGAGCCGTCCCGCCGGGATTTTGGCGGGGAGAGGGCATGGCGCGAGAGCCGGCGGGGAGTGAGCGCAGGGTGCAGCTCCATACCCCTGAATTGACCCCGGGGCAGTCCCAACTGGTTCGCACGGGCCCAGCTGGTTGGCGCCGGCAGCATGGCGGCACAGCCGGTGGAAGAAGTCCCGGGAGACAGTGGCTGGTCTTGGAGCGGGGAGAGCAGCGTCCCAGCCCGGACGCGCAATCACGAATCAGGCCCAGGGAGCTGCTCCGCTCTCCTGAGCTGACCCCGGGGGGGGGAGCCCACCCGGTTCGCAGGAGCAGCGCACGATGCGGCTGGCGGGACGGGGAGTCCCCGGGAGGCAGCGACTGATTTTGGAGTTGGGAGTGCACCGTCCCAGTAGGGGAGCCTTAACCTTGGGGGTGGGGCTGACAGTGGAGGATCTGACCGTGACGCCAGCGGGCCAGACCCCCCTGGGGGCAATCTCCACACAGCCAGTACATATAGGCGAAGCGGCCCGCGGAAATCTCAGATATAAGAGTCATTCCAAGTAAGACAAACAACTCTGGCTATATTCTGAGGTGCTACACTCCTAGCTCTCTGATCCCTCCCCCACCCTCCCCAGGCGGCTTCATTAACATCAGAATAGCCTGAGCTAGAGGGAGAACTCTGATAGGGATCTGACTGCAGTTTTTTTTTAGCGGATTTTCTGGGAAAACTAGTTTCCCAGTGATGGTTCAGAGACAGCAGTCCATATCAAACCACATAAACAAGCATACCATGACAGCTTCTCCAACCCCCCAAACAAAAGAATCAAAATCTTTCCCAAATGAAGATACAATCCTGGAATTATCAGATAAAGAATATAAAAAAGTAATTTACAGAATGCTTCAAGACATCAGGGATGACTTCAGAAAAGAAATAAGGCAAACTGCAGAAAAAGCCAAGGAACACACTGATAAAAGAGTTGAAGAACTCAAAAAGATTATTCAAGAACATAGTAGAAAAAATAATAAGTTGCAAGAACCCATAGAGAGATAGCATGTAGAAATCCAAAAGATTAACAATAAAATTACAGAATTAGACAACGCAATAGGAAGTCAGAGGAGCAGACTCGAGCAATTAGAATGCAGAGTGGGAAATCTGGAGGACCAGGGAATTAACACCAACATAGCTGAAAAAAAAAACAGATAAAAGAATTAAAAAAAGAAATGAAGAAACCCTAAGAATCATGTGGGACTCTATCAAGAAGGATAACTTGCGTGTGATTGGAGTCCCAGAACAGGGAGGGAGGACAGAAATCACAGAGAAAATAGTTGAAGATCTCCTGACAGAAAACGTCCCTGACATCATGAAAGACGAAAGGATATCTATCCAAAATGCTCATCGAACCCCATTTAAGACTGATCCAAAAAGAAAAACACCAAGACATATTATCATCAAACTTGCCAAAAACAAAGATAAAGAGAAAATTTTAAAAGCAGCCAGGGAGAAAAGAAAGGTTTCCTTCAAGGGAGAATCAATAAGAATAAGTTCAGACTACTCAGCAGAAACCATGCAGGCAAGAAGGGAATGGGACGACATATACAGAGCACTGAAGGAGAAAAACTGCCAACCAAGGATCGTATATCCAGCAAAACTCTCTCTGAAATATGAAGGAGAAATTAAGATATTTACACATAAACACAAGTTTAGAGAATTTGCAAAAACCAAACCAAGGCTACAAGAAATGCTAAAGGAGATTGTTTGGTCAGATGACCAATAATATCAGATACCAGCACAATACAAGGTCACAAAACAGAACGTCCTGATATCAACTCAAATAGGGAAAGCACAAAAACAAATTAAGATTAATTCTAAAAATAAATAAATAAAATAATACACATAACAGGGAATCATGGAAATCAATAGGTAAAAGATCACAATAATCAAAAAGAGGGACTAAATATAGGAGGCATTGAACTGCCAGATGGAGAGTGATACAGGGCGATATAGAACGATACAAGTTAGGGTTTTACTTAGAAAAATAGGGGTAAATAATAAGGTAACCACAAAAAGGAATATCAACTCCATAACTCAAGAAAAAAGCCAAGAAAAATGTAACGACTCAACTAACATAAAGTTAAACATTATGAAAATGAGGATCTCACATTCTACTAAGAAAAACGTCTCAGCACAAAAAAGTATGTGGAAAAATGAAATGGCCAACAACACACATGAAAAGGCATCAAAATGACAGCACTAAAAACTTATTTATCTATAATTACGCTGAATGTAAATGGACTAAATGCACCAATAAAGAGACAGAGAGTCTCAGACTGGATAAAGAAACACGATCCATCTATATGCTGCCTACAAGAGACACACCTTAGACTTAGAGACACAAACAAACTAAAACTCAAAGGATGGAAAAAAATATATCAAGCAAACAATAAGCAAAAAAGAAGAGGAGTAGCAATATTAATTCCTGACAAAATAGACTTTAGACTTAAATCCACCACAAAGGATAAAGAAGGACACTACAAAATGATAAAAGGGACAATTGATCAGGAAGACATAACCATATTAAATATTTATGCACCCAATGACAGGGCTGCAAGATACATAAATCAAATTTTAACAGAATTGAAAAGTGAGATAGACACCTCCACAATTATAGTAGGAGACTTCAACACACCACTTTCGGAGAAGGACAGGACATCCAGTAAGAAGCTCAATAGAGACACGGAAGACCTACTTACAACAATCAACCAACTTGACCTCATTGACGTATACAGAACTCTCCGCCCAACTACTGCAAAATATACTTTTTTTTCTAGTGCACATGGAACATTCTCTAGAATAGACCACATATTAGGTCATAAAACAAATCTTTGCAGAGTCCAAAACACAGAAATATTACAAAGCATCTTCTCAGACCACAAGGCAATGAAACTAGAAATCAATAACAGAAAAACTAGGGAAAAGAAATCAAATACTTGGAAAATGAACAATACCCTCCTGAAAAAAGACTGGGTTATAGAAGACATCAAGGAGGGAATAAGGAAATTCATAGAATGCAACGAGAATGAAAATATTTCCTATCAAAACCTCTGGGACACAGCAAAAGCAGTGCTCAGAGGCCAATTTATATCAATAAATGCACACATACAAAAAGAAGAAAGAGCCAAAATCAGAGAACTGTCCTGACAACTTGAGCAAATAGAAAGTGAGCAACAAAAGAATCCATCAGGCACCCGAAGAAAACAAATAATAAAAATTAGAGCTGAACTAAATGAATTAGAGAACAGAAAAACAATTGAAAGAATTAACAAAGCCAAAAGCTGGTTCTTTGAAAAAATTAACAAAATTGATAAACCAAACCATTGGCTAGACTGACTAAAGAAATACAGGAAAGGAAACAAATAACCCAAATAAGAAACGAGAAGGACCACATCACAACAGAACCAAATGAAATTAAAAGAATCATTTCAGATTACTACGAAAAATTGTACTCTAACAAATTTGAAAACCTAGAAGAAATGGATAAATTCTTGGAAAAACACTACATACCTAAACTAACACATTCAGAAGTAGAACAACTAAATAGACCCACAACAAAAAAAGAGATTGAAACGGTAATCAAAAAACTTCCAACAAAAAAAAGTCCTGGCCCGGACGGCTTCACTGCAGAGTTCTACCAAACCTTCAGAGAAGACTTAACACCACTACTACTGAAGGTATTTCATAGCATAGAAACAGACGGAATACTACCCAACTCATTCTATGAAGCTACCATCTCCCTGATACCAAAACCAGGTAAAGACATTACAAAAAAGAAAATTATAGACCTATATCTCTCATCAACATAGATGCAAAAATCCTCAACAAAATTCTAGCCAATAGAATCCAACAACACATCAAAAAAATAATTCACCCTGATCAAGTGGGATTTATACCAGGTATGCAAGGCTGGTTTAATATCAGAAAAACCATTAATGTAATCCATCACAGAAATAAAACAAAAGATAAAAACCACATGATCTTATCAATAGATGCAGAAAAGGCATTTGACAAAGTTCAACACCCATTTATGATAAAAACTCTTACCAAAATAGGAATTGAAGGAAAATTCCTCAACATAATAAAGGGCATCTATGCAAAGCCAACAGCCAATATCACTCTAAATGGAGAGAACCTGAAAGCATTTCCCCTGAGAACGGGAACCAGACAAGGATGCCCTTTATCACCACCCTTATTCAACATCGTACTTGAAGTCCTAGCCAGGGCAATTAGGCTAGACAAAGAAATAAAGGGTATCCAGATTGGCAAGGAGGAAGTAAAGCTATCACTATTTGCAGATGACATGATCGTATACACGGAAAACCCTAAGGAATCCTCCAGAAAACTACTGAAACTAATAGAAGAGTTTGGCAGAGTCTCAGGTTATAAAATAAACATACAAAAATCACTTGGATTCCTCTACATCAACAAAAAGAACACCGAAGAGGAAATAATCAAATCAACACCATTCACAGTAGCCCCCAAGAAGATAAAATACTTAGGAATAAATCTTCCCAAGGATGTAAAAGACCTATACAAAGAAAACTACAAGACTCTACTACAAGAAATTCAGAAGGACATAATTAAGTGGAAAAACATACCCTGCTCATGGATGGAAAGACTTAACATAGTAAAAATGTCTATTCTACCAAAAGCCATCTATACATATAACACACTTCCGATCCAAATTCCAATGTCATATTTTAAGGGGAGAGAGAAACAAATCACCAATTTCATATGGAAGGGAAAAAAACCCCGGATAAGCAAAGCGTTACTGAAAAAGAAGAAGAAAGTGGGAGGTCTCACTCTACCTGATTTCAGAACCTATTATACAGCTACAGTAGTCAAAACAGCCTGGTACTGGTACAACAGGCACATAGACTAACGGAACAGAATTGAGAATCCAGATGTAAATCCATCCATGTATGAGCAGCTGATATTTGACAAAGGACCAGTGTCAGTTAACTGGGGAAAAGATAGTCTTTTTAACAAATGGTGCTGACATAACTGCATATCCATTTGCAAAAAAATGAAACAGGACCCATACCTCACACCATGCACAAAAACTAACTCCAAGTGGATCAAAGACCTAAACATAAAGACTAAAACGATAAAGATCATGGAAGAAAAAATTGGGACAACCCTAGGAGCCCTAATACAAGGCATAAACAGAATACAAAACATTACCAAAAATGACAAAGAGAAACCAGATAACTGGGAGCTCCTAAAAATCAAACACCTATGCTCATCTAAAGACTTCACCAAGAGTAAAAAGACCACCTACAGACTGGGAAAGAATTTTCAGCTATGACATCTCAGACCAGCGCCTGATCTCTAAAATCTACATGATTCTGTCAAAACTCAACCACAAAAAGACAAACACCCCAATCAAGAAGTGGGCAAAGGATATGAACACACATTTCACTAAAGAAGATATTCAGGCAGTCAACAGATACATGAGAAAATGCTCTCGATCATTAGCCATTAGAGAAATGCAAATTAAAACTATGATGAGATTCCATCTCACTCCAACAAGGCTGGCATTAATCCAAAAAACACAAAATAATAAATGTTGGAGAGGCTGCGGAGAGATTGGAACTCTCATACACTGCTGGTGGGATTGTAAAATGGTACAACCACTTTGGAAATCTATCTGGCGTTATCTTAAACAGTTAGAAATAGAACTACCATACAACCCAGAAATCCCACTCCTCGGAATATACCCTAGAGATGCAAGAGCCTTCACACAAACAGATATATGCACACCCATGTTTATTGCAGCTCTGTTTACAATAGCAAAAAGCTGAAAGCAACCAAGGTGTCTGTCAACGGATGAATGGGTAAATAAATTGTGGTATATTCACACAACGGAATACTACACATCGATAAAGAACAGTGACGAATCTCTGAAACATTTCATAACATGGAGGAATCTGGAAGGCATTATGCTGAGCGAAATGAGTCAGAGGCAAATGGACAAATATTGTATAAGACCACTATTATAAGATCTTGAGAAATAGAAAAAACTGAGAAGAGCACATACTTTTGTGGTTACGAAGGGGGGAGGGAGGGAGAGGGTTTTTTATTGATCAATCAGTAGATAAGAACTGCTTTGGGTGAAGGGAAAGACAACACTGAATACAAGGAAGGTCAGCCCAATTGGACTGGACTAAAAGCAAAGAGGTTTCCAGGATAAAATGAATGCTTCAAAGGTCAGCGGAGCAGGGGCGGGGGTCTGGGGAACATGGTTTGAGGGGACTTCTAAGTCAATTGGCAAAATAATTCTATTATGAAAACATTCTGCATCCCACTTTGAAAGGTGGCGTCTGGGGTCTTAAATGCTAACAAGCGGCCATCTAAGAGGCATCAATTGGTCTCAACCCACCTGGAGCAAAGGAAAATGCAGAGCACCAAGGTCACACGACAACTAAGAACCCAAGAGACAGAAAGGGCCACATGAACCAGAGACCTACATCATCCTGAGACCAGAAGAACTAGTTGGTACCCGGCCACAATTGATGACTGCCCTGTCAAGGAGCAGAACAGAGAACTCCTGAGGGAGCAGGAGATCAGTGGGATGCAGACCCCAAATTCTCATAAAGAGACCATACTTAATGGTCTGACTGCGACTAGAGGAATCCCGGCATTGCTCCCCAGACCTTCTGTTGGCACAGGACAGGAACCATCCCCAAAGACAACTCATCAGACATGAAAGGGACTGGTCAGCGGGTGGGAGAGAGATGCTGATGAAGAGTGAGCTAATTAAATCAGGTGGACACTTGAGAGTATGTTGGCAACTCTTGACTGGAGGGGGGATGGGAAGATAGAGAGAGAGGGAAGCTGGCAAAATTGTCACGGAACGAGAGACTGAAAGGGCTGACTCAATAGGGGAGAGCAAGTGGGAGAAGGGAGTAAGATGTATGTAAACTTACATGTGACAGGCTGATTGGATTTGTAAATGTTCACTTGAAGCTTAATAAAAGTTAATTAAAAAAAAAAAAAAACATACAAATGAAACAGACCATGCCCTGGTAAAAGGTATTTGTAACCTATATACCCAACAATGGATTGATAATTGGAGTATGTAAAGAGCTCCTACAAAGCAATAAGAAAAATAAAAGCTACCCAAGAGAAAATGGTCAAAAGATACCAAGAAAGAATTCACAGTTAGAAGAGCATAAATAAGTAAAAAGCATATATAAAGCTGTTTACCTTATTAAGAATCAATAAAAGAAAAAATTAAACCATTAAATTAGTAAAAATTAAAGATTAGACAATACTGTGTGTTTGTTAGTCTATAAACCAAAACCAAACCCTTTGCTGTCAAGTCAATTCCAACTCATAATGGCTCTATAAAACAGAGCAGAGCTGCCCCAGGGGGTTTCCAAGGAGCTGCTGTTGGATTTGAACTGCTGGCCTTTTGGTTAGCAGCCAAGCTCTTAAACACTGCACCACCACTGTGCATCTATAGAGTGATAAAATCCTCATACTTTGCTGATGGAAGTACAAATTCTTACAACTTTGGAGAACAAAGTGAAAATATCTAGAAATTCAAATACACACATAGTTTAGGATCTAACAATCCACTAGCTAGAGTCTAGAGCATCTCTTTTACATGACACAAAGAAACATGTTCAACATATTATAGCAGCATTATTTTATAAAAGTATTTAAATATGTTTTTATTTAATCACACGTAACTTCTAGAGTTTCCGATCCTGGTATCAGGATCACGAGAAAGTTTTTCAATTTTGTCACAACTAGACTTGTAATACCTCTTTGTTCATGAGAATAAAATCTGGAGTAACACTTCTTATAGTTGCTTCTACCTTCTAGGGATGTAAGAAGGGTTGGTGATACGTTGTATCAGAGGCGGTGTTTGTAAAGAAACTAATATGATGTATAGAAGTATTCTTGGAAATTGAAACCTCCCATTACTCTTAGGGAGCCTGGTTGCTCAGTGGTTAAGAGCTATGGCTGATAACCAAAAGGTTCGCAGTTCGAATCCACCAGGTGGTCTTTGGAAACCCTATAGGACAGTTCTATCCTGTCTTAGAGGGTTGCTACGAGTCACAGTCAATTTGATGGCAATGAATTTGTGGGGTTTTTTGTTTGTTTATTACTCTTATATTTTCCGCCTACGATAGTTTTATATCAGGCACCATCTAAGTATTCAGCAGTGTAGCTGCTGCTTTTCCCACCTTTTATGCTGAACTATGCTCTTTTACCCCTAGATCATTCAGTACATGTAGAACACACCGTTCCAATCCTGATGCCTCTCCTCCATAGTCCCATAGACTTACTGTTGTTGTTTCGTACTGTCGAGTGGATTCTGACTCATAGAGACAATATATGACAGATTTGAACCTCTCCATAAGGTTTCCTAAGCTGTAATCTTTATAGGAGCATATTGCCAGGTCTTTTCTCCTGGAACCCTTGGCCTTTCAGTTAGCAGCTAAGCACTTAATCATGTGCCACCAGGGCTCATTAGTCCCATAGATAAGGCTCATATATTATTTTAATAACTCTGTAATAAACTAAAACATGCTCTTTCACTCACTGCTGTACTGCTCATCAATATCTGGTCATTCAAGGCATTTTCTGCCTCCTCTGGGACTCACTTTAATCTCCCGCATGATTCTTTGCTCCATGTTCTTGCTGTCCTGGACAATTTTGTCTGTCATTCCTCTGTTTTCAGCATAAAACTTAGAGTCCCCTAGTCCCCAGGCAAACATATTCTTTCCTGACATTCAGAGATACAATCCATCTCTACCCATGACCTGATCCTTCTGGAGTTTTAGGCCATGATTCAGTCTATCATTACATTTTATATAGCAAACTTTTTCTCTTCCAAAAGCTCAACCATTGGTAATAGGAAGCAAGGAGAGCAGCACCTATGCTACTTGTCCTGAAGATAAGTCCGTACTTATTTTGAAAGATTGCATGCTGCTAATTTGCTGAACAGCTTTCAACAGAGCTTCCAGACTAAAGGCCTGGAGATCTACTTTTGAAAATCAGAAAACATTATGACTCACAAGAGCCTGATTCTGTAGTGCATGTGGTGGCCAGGAATTGGGAGCCAACTTGATGGCAGCTAACAACAGGGACCACATTTTGAAAGTATCACTGATTTTCAGGATATGTGGGGCCAAGATGGCAGAGTAGTCAGACACATCCTGTGGTCCCTCTTACAAGAAAGACCAGAAAAAAACAAGTGAATCAATTATATATGTAAAGCTGGGAGCCCTCCACATCAAAAGCAAAGTTGAGGAATTGGACTGAGTCAGGGGGAGGGAGGAACAGTTCAGAAGCAGCGAGGAGTTGCCAGACCTGACCTGGAGGGAACCGGCACCCCACAGGCCAATTCCACAGCTGCCACGAGTGCAGTGAGGCAAGCAGAGGCATTCAGGTTGTGTTTTCCACATCAAGGGAGGCCGAATGCAGAGAGTCTGCTCAACCTTACAGAACAAACTAGAAGTGACCCATAATTGGCAAACAATAAGTACCTGCATTTAACCTACCATGATCCAAAAATATCCTTTCAGGAAAAACCTCTCACCCACACCTCTCACCCTTCCCGCTCTGCACTGGGCCCTAGTCAGCTGCAGCCTCTGGGTGAGTAGAAGAACTCAGTACTTGCCCTGAGCCATTCTTCTGGCCTTGGAGAGGGAACAAATTAGCAAACAGGGAAAAAATAATCTGCCAGATCCGCTAAACTGGGAAGTCAGGGCAGAAATAGCTCCTTTCCCTAGGCACAGGCATAAGGGGTCCATGGACTTTGAATGCCTTTCACCCGTGCGTAGACCTGTGTGGCCTCATTTCAACAGCATAGGCCTTCATTAGCTCAGTACAACAAAGCCTAAACCTAAAGTGTAACTTCAACTGTTTCAGCTTCACGGTGGAGAGTGAAGTTCATGTCATTTGACACTGCTCTGTCGATTAAGCAGGACCCTCACCTACCCATATCAGGGGCCTGAGGACTGGTGGCTCCACTGATAACACCTCGCTACCCGAGACACAGGTGGAAAAATAAGTGGTGCCTCCCAGTCCTTACAGCCAACAGCATTGGATGCCCATAGTCTGAATACAAACCCCACCCACCTATGCACTCTAGGGAACAAGGACACATTTTCCTTACAGACATTCAGGGGTGGTTGTCAGTCCCCTAACTTGCTCATTGCATGACCCCCTACTGCATCCAGATACCTGTGCCTACACCAATCACCCCTGCTCATCTAGGACTGTAGGGGAAACTGCACCACACACTTGGTGACTGACTATCTGGATACCTGGGCTGAATCCATACAAGAAAAGTGAAAAGACTCCTGGGCTTACATACCTAGTATCAGCTCTGTCACCTGGTGACAGGACATTAGAGCTTCAAAGGTGCCAATAAGCAAACTAGTTCACTTGAGCAGCTTATTTGGGCATATCAAAATAAAACAAAACAAAAAGCTTGGACACAGTAAGCAAACGATAAATAAATAAATACAATAACTTATTGATGGCTCGGAGACAGCAGTCAATATAAAATCACATAAAGAGGCAGACCACAGTGGTTTCAGCAAGCTTCCAAACAAAGAATCAATAAGTCTCCCAGATGAAGAGAAGTTCCTGGAATTACCAGAGGTAGAATACAAATGCTTAATATAAAGAACTCTTCAAGAGCTCAGGAAGGAGATCAGGCAAAATGCAGAACAAGCCAAGGAACAGACAGACAAAGAAGCAGAGGAACTTAAGCAGATTAGTCCAGAGCATAATGACAAATTTAATAGGCTGCAAGAATCCATACAGAGACAGCAAACAGAAATTCAGAAGATTAACAATAAAGTTTCAGAATTAGACAACTCAGTAGAAAGTCATAAGAGCAGAGCTGAGGCAATGGAAGTCAGAATTAGTGAGATTGAAGATAAAGCACCTGGCACCAATATATTTGAGGAAAAATAAAATAATTAAAAACAATGAAGAAATATCAGATAAAAGAATTAAAAAAAATAAACCCTAAGAATTATGTGGAACTCTATCAAGAGGAATAACCTACGAGTGATTGGAGTACCAGAACAGCAGGGGATAATAGAAAATACAGAGAGAATTGTTGAAGATTGTTGGCAGAAAACTTCCCTGATATCTTGAAAAATGAGACGATACCTATCCAAAATGCTCCTTGAATCCCACACAAGGTAGATCCCAAAAGAAAGTCACGAAGACATATTATAATCAGACTTGCCAAAACCAAAGATAAAGAGAGAATTTTAAGAGCGGCTAGGCATAAGTGAAAAGTGACCTACAAAGGAGAATCAGTAAGACTGAGTTCAGACTACTCAGCAGAAATCATGAAGGCAAGAAGACAATGTAATTATACACATAAAGACTTGAAGGAAAAAAAAAAAAAACTGCCAGTGAGGAAGTATATATCCAGCAAAACTGTCTCTCAAATATGATAATATTAGGACATTTCCAGATAAACACAAGTTTAGGGAATTTGCAAAAACCAAACCAAAATTATAAGAAACACTAAAGGGAGTCCTCTGGTTAGAAAGTCAATAATATAGCAACCCAAAACTACAACAAAGGACAGAGCAACCAGATGTCAACAAAGACAGGGAAATCAAAAAATAAATCAAAGCTAAAACACTCAAAACAGGGAAACAGAGACATCATTATGTAAAAGATGACAACATTAAAAGAAATAAGAGGGACTAAAAAATGTAATCATAGATCGTTCATATGGAGAGGAAGTCAAAGTGATATAAAGAAATAAAAGATTGGTTTAAACTTAGAAAAATAAGGGTAAATCATTAAGGTAACCAAAAAGGAAACTAATAATCCTACACATCAAAATAAAAAAACAAGAAAAATATAAAGACTCAGTGAATACAAAATCAACAACAATGAAAAAGACGAAAATAAAATATATAAAGAAATACAACTCAGCACAGAAAATTAAGTGGAAAAAAAAAACTGTCAACAACACACAAAAAAAGATATAAAAATGACAGCACTAAATTCATACTTATCAATAATTACTCTGAATGTAAATGGACTAAATGCACCAGTAAAGAGACAGAGAGTGGCGGAGTGGATTAAAAAAAAACATGATCTGTCTATATGCTGCCTGCAAGAGACACATCTTAAAAAAAAACTAAAACTCAAAGGATGGAAAAAATATGTACCAAGCAAACAACAATCAAAAAAGAGCAGGAGTGAAAATATTAATTTCTGACAAAATAGACTTTAAAATCTACCATAAAGGACAATTACATAATGATTAAAGGGTCAATATACCAGGAGAACATAACCATAATAAATACTTATGCACCAAAATACATAAAACAAACTCTAACAGCATTGAAAAGGTAAATAGATCGCTCCACAATAATAGTAGGAGACTTTAACACACCACTTTCAGTGAAGGATAGAACATACAGAAAGAAGCTCAATAAAGACACAGAATACCTAAATGCCATAATCAAACACCTTGACCTTATAGACATATTCAGAACATTTCACCCAACAGCAGCCATGTATACTGGAATATTCTCTAGAATAGACCACATATTAGGCCATAAAGCAAGCCTTAACAGAATCCAAAACATCAAAGTTTAACAAACCATCTTTTCTGACCATAAAGTTGTAAAAGTAGAGATCAATAACAGAAAAAGCAAGGAAAAAAAAAAATCAAACACATGGAAACTGAACAACACCTTGATCAAAAACTACTGGATTATAGAAGAAATTAAAGACAGAATAAAGAAATTCATAGAATCAAATGAGAATGAAAACACATCCTACAAAAACCTTTGGGACACAGCTAAAGCAGTGCTCAGAGGTCAATTTATAGCAATAAATGCACACATACAAAAAGAAGAAAGCATCAAAATCAAAGAATTAACCCCAAACTCAAACAAATAAAGAACAGCAAAAGAAGCCCTTGGGCACCAGAAGAAAGCAAATTTTAAAAATTAGAGCAGAATTCAATAATATATAGAATAGAAAGACAATTGAAAGAGTTAACAAGACCAGAAGCTCATTCTTTGAAAAGATCAATAAAATCAATAAACCACTGGACAAACTGACAAAAGAAAAACAGGAAAGGAAGCAAATAACCTGAATAAGAAATGAAACAGGAGATATCACAACAGGCCCAAATGAAATTTAAAGAATCATAACAGAATACTAGGAAAAATTGTACTCTAACAAATTTGAAAACCTAGAGGAAATGGACAAACGTCTAGAAACACATTACCTACCTAAACTAACACAAACAGAGATAGAACAACTCAATAAACCTAAAACAAAAGAAGAGATTGAAAAGATAATTTAGAAAAACTTCCAACAATAACAACAAAAAGGCCCTGGCCCTGAGGGCTGCACTGGAGAATTCTACCAAACTTTCAGAGAATAGTTAACGTCACTACTACTAAAGGTATCTCAGAGCATAGAAAAGGATAGAATACTCCCAAACTCATTCTAGGAAGCCAGCATAAACCTGATACCAAAAACCAGGTAAAGACATCACAAAAAAAAAGGAAAATACAGATCTAAATCCCTCAGGACCTTAGGGGCAAAAATCCTTAACAAAATTCTAGCTAAAAGAATTCAACAAGGTATCAAAAAAATAATTCATCATGACCAAGTGGGAATCTTACCAGGTATGCAGGGATGATTCAACGTTAGAAAAATGTAACCCATCACATAAATAAAACAAAAGACAAAAACCACATGATCCTATCAAATGATGCTGAAAAGGCATTTGACAGAGTCCAACACCCATTCATGATAAAAACTCTCAGCAAAATAGGAATAAAAGGGAAATTCCTCAGCATAATAGAGGGCATTTATGCAAAGCCAGCATCATCTTAAATGGAGAGAGTCTGAAAGCATTCCCATTGAGAATAGGAACCAGACAAGGATGCCCTTTACCCCCACTCTTATTCAACATTGTTTTGGAGGTTCTAGCCAGGGCAATTAGGCTAGAAAAAGAAATAAAGGGTATCCAAACTGGTAAGGAAGAAGTAAAAATATCTCTATTTGCAGATGGTATATTATACACAGCGAACCTTGAACTATCCACAAGAAAACTAGTGGAACTAATAGAAGATTTCAGCAAAGTATCCAGATTTAAGATAAATATAAAAAAATCAGTTGGAATCCTCTACACCAACCAACAAAGAGAACATGGAGAAGAAATCACCAAATCAATACAATTTACACTAACCTCTAAGAAGATAAAATATTAGGGAATAAATCTAACCAGAGAGGTAAAAGACATGTACCAATAAAACTACAAGACACTACTGCAAGAAACCAAAAGAGACCTACCTAAGCGGAAAAACACACCTTGCTCATGGATAGGAAGCCTCAACATCGTGAAAATGTCAATTCTACCCAAAGCAATCTACAGATACAATGCAATCCCAATCCAAATTCCAATGGTATTTTTTAATGAGATGGAGAAACAAATCACCAACTTCATATGAAAAGGGAAGAGGCCCCAGATAAGTAAAACATTACCGAAAAAGAAGAACAAAGTGGGAGGCCACACGGTACCTTTTTTTAGAACATATTATACCACCACAGTAATGAAAACAGAGTGGTACTGGTACAACAACAGATACATAGACCAATGGAATAGAATTGAGAATCCAGAAATAAATCCATCCACATGTGAGCAGCTGAAATTTGAAAAAGGCCCCAAGTCTGTTAAATGGGATAAAGACGGTCTCTTTAACAAACGATGCTGGCATAACTGGATATCCACCTGCAAAAAAATGAAAGAAAACCCACATTCACACCATGCATAAAAACTAACACAAAATGAATCAAAGACCTAAATATAAAATCTAAAACAACAAAGATCATGGAAGAAAAAATAGGGACAATGCTAGGAACCCTAATACATGGCATAAACAGTATACAAAAAAGTAGTAATAATGAACAAACAACAGAAAAGAAGCTATCTAAAAACCAAACACCTATGCTCATTCAAACACTTCACCAAAGAGTAAAAAGACAACCTACAGACTGGGGGAAAAAAAAATTGGCTATGATAAATCTGATCAGCATCTACTCTCCAAAATCTACAAGATACTGCAAAACCTCAACAACAAAAAGACAAATAACCCAATTAAAAAATGGGCAAAGGATATGAACAGGCACTTCACCAAAGAAGATACTCCGGTGGCTAACAGATACATAAGGAAATGCTCATGATCATGTTGTCAGGAGGGATCAGTCTCTGGAGAAGGACATCACACTTGGCAGAGTACAGGGTCAGCAGAAAAGAGGAAGACCCTCAACGAGGTGGATTGACACAGTGGCTGCAACAATGAGCTTAAGCATAACAATGATTGTAAGGATGGCACAGGACCAGGCAGTGTTTCGTTCTGTCGTGCGTAGGGTTGCTATGAGCCGGAACCGACTCAATGGCACCTAACAACAACAACAACAACAACAACATGATCATTAGCTATTAGAGAAATGCAAACCAAAACTACAATGAGATACCATCTCACCCCAACAAGGCTGGCATTAATCCAAAAAACAGAAAATAATTAATACTGAGAGGTTGTGGGGAGACTAGAACACTTATACACTGCTGGTTGGAATGTAAAATGTTACAACCACTTTGGAAATCAATTTGATGCTTCCTTAGAAATCTAGAAATAGAACTACCATACAATCCAGCAATACCACTCCTTGGAATATATCCTAGAGAAATGACAGCCTTCACAGGAACAGATATCTGTAGGCCCATGTTCATTGCAGCACTGTTTACAATAGCAAAAAGATGGAAGCAACCAAGGTTCCCATCAATGGATGCATGGATAAATAAATTATGGGATATTCACACAATGGAATACTAAGCAACAATAAAGAACAATGATGAATCTGTGAAATATCTCACAACATGGAGGAATCTGGAAGGTATTATGCAGAGTTAAGTCAGTCAGTTGCAAATGGACAAATATTGTATGAGACCACTATTTTAAGAATTCAAGAAAAGGTTTAAACACAGACGAAAAATTCTTTGATGATTACAAGGGTGGGGAGGGAGGGAGAGGGGTATTCACTAATTAGAAAGCAGATAAGAATTATTTTGGGTGAAGAGAAGGATAACACACAATACAAGAGAAGTCAGTACAACTGGACTAATCCAAAAGCTAAGAAGCTTTTTGAATACAACCAAACACTTCAAATGACAGTAGCTTGGGCAAAGATCTGGGGCCCATGGTTTCAGGGAACATCAAGGTCAATTGACATAATAAAGTATATTAAGAAAATCTTCTGCACCCCACTTTGGTGAATGGCATCTGGGATCTTAAAAGCTAGCAAGTGGCCATCTAAGATGCACCAATTGGTCTCAATCCACCTGGAGCAAAAGAGAAAGAAAAAACCAAACACACAGAAAAATATGAGCCCAAGAGAAGGAAAGGGGCACATAAACCAGAGACTCCAATGGCCTGAGACCAGAAGAACTAGATGGTGCCTGGCTACCACAAATGACTGCCTTGACAGGGAACACAATGGAGAACGCTTGAAGGAGCAGGAGAAAAGTGGGATGCAGACCTCAAATTCTAATAAAAAGGCCAGACTTAAAGGTCTGACTGAGACTGGAGGAACCCAAGACGTCTTGGGCTCCGAGCTCTATGTTAGCTCAAAATTAAAAGCATTCTAGAAGCCCATCTCTTCAGATAAAGATTAGACTGGACTATAAGACATAAAATGATATGGCGAAGAGTGCCCTTCTCAGCTTAAGTGGAGACGTGAGACTATTTGGGCAGCTTCTGTCTGGAGGTGAGATGAGAAGGCAGAGGGGGACAGGAGCGGGGTGAATACACGGTGGAGAGAAGGAGTGTGCTGTCACGTTGTAGGGAAAGCAACTGGGATCACATAACAATGACTGTATAATTTTTGTATGAGAAACTGACTTGAATTGTAAACTTTCACTTAAAGCACAGTTAAAAAAAAGAGAAAGTATCACTGATTTTCATATCAAACAGCAGGAGCAGGTAGTTATCAATAGTATGACTAAGACTTGTTAGGCTTCCCAGTGAATTCTAGGTTCATCAGCCAGAACAGGAGCCCATTTTCCGACTGGCTACATGGTCACATTGGTGAGGAGAAAACCAAGGTACAATTTTTTGGTAGGCACTTTAATGATGAGAGAAAATTAGGTGAATACAGTGACCTTCAGTAGTAAACCAATTTGCTAAGAACTTTTGATCAAAGTACAATCAGTGGATAAGATTTATTTTTTGCTACCATTAAGAATACATACTTTAAAGATGATATATGTGAAATAGAACACTGTGACAAGAGGGTCAAGGAAAGATCTCACTTTGTTAGAATGTGTGATTAATTTGCCTGCTGAAAAAAAAATTTTTTTTTTCCTATAGTCAAGGGAGCTGTAAAATAGGAACAGGGTGATAACTGATTGAGTAAACAATGTAGTAACTGTGGGTGGAATTTAATCTCTTCATATGTTCTGCTAGACTTCTAGTGTTTGGAAGTGTCATGAAAAAATAAGGGTGAGCACTATCATCATAGAACCTAGAGCAAAGGGACCTAGTCCTGAAACACTGACCCTTCCTCCACTGAGTCAATCTGTACACCTTGGATTTCTAAAGTGTGTGTAGCTTTTCAGGTCCCTGGGTGGCATAAATGGCTTGTGCTCAACTACTAACCTAAAAATTGGCAGTTCAAACTCACCCAGTGGCACCTTGGAAGAAAGGCCTAGTACAGTGGTGTCTTAGGCTGGATTCTCTAGAGAAGCAAAATCAGTAATGCATATAAATATCTGTATAAAGAGATCTATATAAAGGAAATGACTCATGCAATTGTAAAGGCTGAAACATTCCAAATCCATGGATCAGGCTACAGGTTTCTCCTGATTCACGTAGCCACAGGGGCTGGGGAACCCAAGATTGGCATGTCAAGCAGCAGCGCTCTTGCTCACAGGCTACAAAGACCCATGAATCCCAAGATTAGCAGGCAAAACAGCAGGTAAGCTGCTAGCTCAAGCCCCAAGAATCTATATGAATCATTAATTAAGATCAGACAAACAGGAGCCAGCTGCAGGAATCAGAGTGAGCAAAAGCCCATGAGACTTGCCAGAATGCTCACTTGTATTTGATGCAGGCCACACCCCCAAGGGAACTTCCTTTCAACTGATTGGTTACTTACAGCAGATCCCATCATGGAAGCGATCACAGTATTTCAAATCTTATCATGAAGGTGATTACATCATCACACAACTGCCAAACTACATTGCCCAGCCAAGTTGACACACAACCCTAATGATCACAAGTGGTTGATGTCACCCAGTGCGGTAACTCTTTGTGTCACCACCCCTCCTCCCCCCATGGACCTCCTCCCATACCGGACCATACAGAATCCTTAGTAACGTTTTTCGTACTAACGTTACTCCTAAATCTTAATTCCCATATATCACTTCTTCTTTTCCTTTACTACTTTATTTTCAAAAATAATTAATATGGCTTCACAATAATAATTACCACATTATTGTTGCTAAAACACCAGAAAGTTTGACATAATCAGTGACTATAAAAACACCAGAAGCAACAAAACTAACAGCATGTGCTCGTAGTGCGTGCAGATGAAACCATGTGACTGGAAGCATCCTTGTAATTGGATAATAACAGCTCCGGCCAAAAAGTAAATGAACATAAAGCTCTAACCTTGTAGGTATATTGATACAAGTAAGCTGGGCTAACAAAAATGTTTTTGTTGTTATAGCTTAGAGGTATTTTTATAAAAAAATAATAAATTTCTGCCAAAACTCTGCACAAAAATTTTATAGACATTTTGGTGTCACCCCCCTCTGATAGTGTCACCTGGTGTGGCCTGCACCTCCTGAACCCCTCTAGTGACACCACTGGCCTAGTGATCTTCTTCTATAAAGATTATAGGCGAGAAAATTCTAGCCTGTAACAAATGGGATCGCCAGGAGTCATAATTGACTTGACAGCAATGAGTTTTGTTTTGCAGCTTTTCAGGGCACGTGGGTTGTAGAAACAAAATTTTGATTTAATTACTTAGGCAATTGCTAAATATTTAATAAGATTAAAAAGTGTCTCTGTTAATTATCCTGTCCTTTTTTGAAGACTTAGAAATAGTAATAGTTATTTACTGAACACTTAATATCTCTCTAGGGCTTTGCATAGATAATTTTACTTACATAAATAGATCTACATAACATTAAGCCAGTAACCAGTTGCCATTGAGTTGATCCTGACTCATAAGAACCCCGTGTGTCAGAGTAGAACTGAGGTCCATAGGGTTTTCAATAGCTGATTTTTTTAGAAGTTGATCAACAGCCCTTTCTTCTGAAGCACCTCTGGGTGGACTTGAACCTCCAATCTTTTGGTTAGCAAACCCTGGTTAGCACTACCCAGGGACATAATGTTAATAATATTATTATTTATTCTTTTTTAAAGATTTGGGAAAATAAATTCCCAAGAAGTTAAGTAACTAGCCCAACGTCACGTAATTAGTCAGCGTTAAGGCTGGAATTTGAATGTGGGTCAACTGAGATGTTTGTTTTCCTGTGCTGTGAAGAGAGGTCTAGGAGTCTATTGTGGCTATACATTGACATTAGATGGAATTTAACTTGTGATGGAACATGCCAGCTGACATGACGGAGGCGGGTGTACCCAGAGGCTGATCTTGTAAGCAGCACTGGGGTCAATTGGATGAAGATTTGGGACAGGTTACTGTAATGTAGTTCATAAATCAACATGGTACCTTCAAGATAAAAATGAAGATAAACCTTCTTTATGGTTTGTTTGCTATAGAATGAACTAGTTCTTTCTAATGGAGCTGGGTATGCGGCCAGAATGAAATTCATGTGCAGCTTCGAACTTGTGGTTAACCACTAGGTGGCACTGAGTCTGCAGAGCTATGATATGCACCAGCTAAGCTCCACTGGATACATTGATATGCTACTGCTCTGGGTGTAAGTGACCACCACTTTTCTTGCAAATGTTCTGTATTATAAAATCATCTCAAATGTTTGATTCTAAACCATACTTCACTTTAGCTACTATTTATACTCTGCTCCAAGACCCTGGACCCTACTCTCTTTTCCCTTACTCATCCTGGTTGCCTGAGTGACATTTTTGAACCAGACATAACAGAGCTTGGGCGATTGTAAGGAAAATGTTAGTAGATTGATTTGGGCCATGTGTAGTCTCCTGATGATGTGATATCCTTAGATACAGTCATACACTCTCCTTCAGAAGTAAGGTATACCGCTGTAATAACCGCCTCCTTTTTTTTTTTTTTTTTTTGACAGGGCCATATGAATAAGAGAACTGACTGTCCAACTGCCTGTGATTCAATCTTGGAAGAAAGCCCTGACTCTTCATTGCTTACACAAATTCATTTGTTAACATTACATTTTGGATGAAACAACATTTCTAAACCAATTAAATTTTAGAGAAATGGAGGCCAAAAAATCAAACCCATTGTGGTCAAGTTGATTCCAACTCAGCGAGAGCACTTCTGTTAAACAAGCTCTTACTTATGCTGTTCAAATATACCACACAGAGAGAAATTAAACACAAGAATGCTTACCAACATGGTAACATTTCAAGCTAGATGCCAGAGCACAGTTTTAATTTTTTGTGGGAAATTACATGTATTTGTTTAAAATTTAGGACTCCTCAATTATAAATAAGATTGGTGGAAATTAAATTTACAAGACAGAAACCAATTATTACCAGAATATAAATCTTGCTATTATAAAAGACAAGAGTATATTCTTGGTACTCTTTCCACATGAGATAGGAGGATAGTTGGAGATATATTTAATTTAATCAAATGTTTAATCAGAACTTATTATCTTTCCTAGCAAATACTGCAGAAGTGTATGATGTGGTACTGGTAAGTCTATCATCTCATTGCACAGATTAGATATCATAGGAAACAAAAGTTAATCATGTATCTAAATCTTCCAAGACCTTGTCAAGAGCAATTCTACAGTTAACCAATACACTTCACACTAGCCTTGTCTCTTCTGTGTTTCTCTTCTTTGACTTCCTTGCTAAATTCTGATGACTTATTGAGAGCTGTCTACTGCTCCCTTTTGCACTCTGAGCCCACCCACTTCATCCTTCCCCAACTCCCCAACTTTTCCTTTTGACAGCCCTGGTACTCCTACAGCTACCTCAGTGTGCACCTGTCTGCTGGCCCCTTCAGGAAGAGCTGATAGAGATACTTTAGGTTTGATCCCTCATGGAGATCCTTGGTTTAGAGTTCTACAGGGAATAACAAGGCCATTATTTCCCTAAATATCTTTGTTGTTATTGTTAGGTGCCATCAAGTTGTTTACAACTCATAGTGACCCTATGTACAGTGGAACGAAACACTGCAGGCTCCTGCGCCATCCTCACAATCCATGTTATGCTTCAACCCATTGTTGTAGCCACTGTGCCAATCCATCTCGTTGAGGGCCTTCCTCTTTTGCTGACCCTGTACTTTACCAAGCATGAAGTCCTTCTCCAGAGACTGATCCCTCCTGATAACATGTCAAAAGTGTGTGAGAAGAAGTAGAAATAAAATGCAAAAAAAAAAAAAGGGTCTAGGAGTCAATTAAGTTGTGGAAAATCTGGAAACCATATTTCTGTCTTGGAAATTTGCAATACCCTTAAGCATTTTTTTTTTAAGCATATGAAAGGCTTCAAAAAGTCCTGTAGTAATGACTGCCAGTGTTTACCAAACTTAACACCACATTTAAATAAAAAATTATTATTTAATGACATTGGCTACTCAACAAATGTAGACAATGAATTAACAGGAGAACTGACCGCAGTGGTTGTAGGAATTATTATATTATTGGATTACAAAATTTTGTCCTTGAACTACCTGCACTACTTAGTTCACTGCTGTCCATGAGTCTGTCTTACGTGGGAATGTTGGGCTGATCTCCTCTGTTCCAGAGGCTACCCTTCTGCCTTAAAAAAAAAAGGACAGCTTTGCTCCTCCTCAAGTAGTCCCAGAGGGTGGCTTGTCTAGGTGGCTTGTCTGGATTAAAATTCCTGTGCTGGTGTTATCACTTATGACTCACCCCCCCAACCCTTGAAGATCTGGCATTATGTTCCAAATGGGTCACTGGGTAAACTGGGGGGAAGCATGATCTAAACTCATACTAGGCCACACAATTTATCATGAGATTAGCATGAAACCAAATATGCCATTCAATACACTTGTGTGGATTGGGGTTCTTTTATGTTGATTTGGTAGTTGCTGAATTCTCCATCAGGCAAGTTAAGGTGACCACAAATTCTTTAATTTGCAAATTACATAGTTCATTGGCTAGAATTGATTAACTTCCCATAGAAAAAGGATTTAGGGCTAACGCTTGATTAGAGTAATGCTGAATTATGGTTAACAGAATCTCATAATAATCATAGTTGGAAAAATACATTTATATATTTATCACAGCTCACACATACACTTTATAGCAAAGCACTAAGGAAAAAACAGCGGAAAGCTTGCACTAGCCCACTGCTATCCATGAGACTGTCTTGCTTGAGAATGGTGGGCTGATCGCCCTCTCAGGACCTGAGGCTACCTCTCTGCTTAAATGAAGAGGAGGGTTTGCTGGGTCCGAAAGTGGTTCCAGGAGCAACTTCTCTTTCCTAGAGGAGTCTGGTCAGAGGTACCTTATCAGTGGGCTGCCCAGTCAGAGATGCCTCATCAGTGGGCTGCTGACCCTGCAAGTTACTCTAACTTTTATGAAACTTTTTGTTTTTAGCACAAACTAATAAACCTAAGGCAATGATCTCTGTGGGGGGTAACCATACTAAAGCAAAACACATTTATGTTTTATTGTCTGTATCTGTCTCCTACAGATTTACATATTAATGTGTATGGCTCTGATTATAAAAACAATGCTTTAAAACGTCTTAGAAAATACAGAAATTAGATTTACCATAATCCCAACACCTAGGGACAATTAACCAGTTGCCATTGAGTTGACTCTAACTCCTGGAGACCCCATATGCGTCAGACTAGAACTGCATTCCATTTGGGTTTTTAATGGCTGGTTTTTCAGAAGTAGATCCCCAGGTCTTTCTTCAAAGGTGCCTTTTAATGGACTCTAAACTCAGCAGCTCAGCATGTTAACCATTTACTCCAACCAGGGAGTCCTAGGGACAATTATTACTAACAAATTTAGTGCAACTTCTTACTAAATGAATGCATTTTAAAATATTTGCCTCACACTATACAATTTCATATTTTGAAACTTTCATTTAACATGTCATTAGCATTTTCCCATATCATTCGATGACTTTTGGAGTTGTTAATTTTAACGGCTACATATTATTCCATCCTAAAGTAATTTCTGGAAACCCTGGAGGCCTAGTGGTTAAGTGCTAGGGCTGCTAACCAAAGGGTCAGCAGTTCGAATCCACCAGGCGCTCCTTGGAAACTCCGTGGGGCAGTTCTACTCTGTCCTATAGGGTCGCTGTAAGTTGGAATCAACTTGACGGCACTGGTTGGGGTTTTGGGTAAGGTAATTTCTTTAACGTTAAACATTTAAGTGATTCCCAGGCTTTCATTATTATTAAAAACCTGAAGTGAACTCATATATTTATATATAAATCCTTGTTTGATGATTTTCTTACAATAGATTCCAAAAAAGAAAAATCGCTGTGTCAAAGGATATGAATTTTTAAGACTTTTGATAGAAAAAAGGCTCTTGACAGAAGAAAATCTTACTGACTTTCAGAAAAACTAATATTACATGGCAAAGCCTACATGACTGCTCTGCAGCTACAACAGCTTTTTTATTCAGTCAGTCAACAAGCACTGCTGAGAACCTAATGTATACCTATTTGCCAGGCACTATTTGCCTTACAAGGACTGCCTGGGGCCTTCCAACAGCCTCTGACCTGCTGAGAAACATCTGGCTGGTAGGTAGCCTTGCCACACTCTCCCCAATCCTGGGAGGTCAACCCACCTCAGCCCATGCTCACCCACCATCACCCTTGTTGCCCTAAACTTGGCCAGCCTCCACTCCCTAAACTTGCAGCCCAGCCTCTCCCAGGTGGTGATCCAGAGAAGCCCTGAGGCCTGGTCCTTTCCACCCGTGAGACCGTACTGAAAGGGCAGAGGTAAGGGCTGGGTAGCTTGACACCAGATTTAACTTCCTTGGGAATTCTGTAGGGTTGCTATGAGTCACAATCAACTCAATGGCAATGGGTTTTTTAGCAATGCTGCATTGAACAACACCCTAACAAAGCCTAGAGCATAATAGGAACAACAACAACAACAAAAAAATGCCATACGTATTAAACAAAGGCACAGATTAAATAAATTATAAAACAAAATACGTTGTTGTTGTTGTTGTTAGATGTCCTTGAGTTTGTTCCGGTTCGTAGTGACCCTAAGTACAACAGAATGAAACACTGGCAGGTCCTGCACCATCCTCACAATGATTGTTGTGTTTGAGCTAATTGTTGCAGCCACTATGTCAATCCATCTCCCTGGGGGTCTTCCTCTTTTTTGCTGTCCCTCTATTTCTCCAGGCCCTGATCCGTCCTAATAACATGTCCAAAGTACGTTAAATGAAGCCTTGCCATTCTCACTTCTAAGGAGCATTCTGGCAGACCTTCATCCAAAACAGATTTGTTCATTCTTCTGGCAGTGTAGTCCATATTCTTTGTCAACATCGTAATTCAGAGGCATCAATTCTTCTTCCATCTTCCTTATTCATTATCCAGCTTTCACATGAATACAAGACGATTGAAAACACCATGGATTAGGTCAGGCGCATCTTAGTGATGTCTTTGCTTTTTAGCACTTTAAAGAGGTCTTTTGTAGCAGGATTTGCCCAATGCAATACATTGTTTGATTTCTTGACTGCTGCTTCCATGGACTTTGATTTTGCGTCCAAGTAAAATGAAGTATTTGACAACTTCAATCTATTCTCTGTTTATCATAATGTTGCTTATTGGTTCAGTTGTGAGGATTTTTGTTTTCTTTATGTTGAGGTGTAATCCATACAGAAGATGTGGTCTTTGACCTTCATCAGTAAGTGCTTCGAGTCCTCTTCACTTTCAGCAAGCAAGGTTGTGTCATCTGTATATTACAGGTTGTTAATGAGTCTTCCTCCAATTCTGATGCTGCATTTTTCCTCATATAGTCCAGCTTCTCAGATTATATACACAGCATACAGATTAAATAAGTATGTTGAAAGGATACAACCCTGAAGCAAATCTTTCCTGGTTTTAAACCACGCAGTATCTCCCTGTTCTGTTTGAATGACTGCTTCTTGGTCTATATACAGGTTCCTCATGAGTACAATTAAGTGTTCTGGAATTCCCATTCTTTGCTATGTTATCCATAATTTATTAAGATCCACATAGTCAAATGTCTTTACGTAGTCAGTTAAACATAGATAAACATCTTTCTGGTATTCTCTGCTTTCAGCCAATATCCGTGTGACATCAGCAATGATATCCTTCGCTCCATGTTCTCTTATGAATCTGACTTGAATTTCTAGCAGTCCCTGTTGATGTATTGCTGCATCTGTTTTTGAATTATCTTCAGCAAAGTTTTACTTGCATGTGATAATATTGTTCAATAATTTCCAAATTCTGTTGGATCACCTTTCTTTGGAATGCGAGCAAATAAAGATCTCTTCCAGTCAGTTGAGCAGGTAGCTGTCTTCCAAATTTCTTGACATAGATGAGTGAGCACTTCCAGCATTGCATCCATTTGTTGAAACATCTCAACTGGTATTCTATCAACTCCTGGAGCCTTGTTTTTTGACAATGTCTTCAGTGCATCTTGGACTTCTTCCTTCAGTACCATAATGCTACCTCCTGAAATGATTGAATGTCACACAATTCTTTTTGGTACAGTGATTCTGTGTCTTCCTTTCATCTTCTTTTGATGTTTCCTGCATCATTTAATATTTTGCCCATAAAATCCTTCAATATTGCAACTTGGAGCTTGAATTCTTCTTCAGTTCTTTCAGCTTGAGAAACACCAAGCATGTTTTTCACTTTTGGTTTTCTACCTCCAGGTCTTTGCACATTTCACTATAATATTTTACTTTGTCTTCTCAAGTTCCCCTTTGAAATCTTCTGCTCAGCTATTTTACTTTATCATTGCTTCCATTCGCTTTAGTTACTTGACATTCAAGGGCAAGTTTCAGAAACTCTTCTGACATCATTTTGGTCTTTTCTTTCTTTCCTGTCTTTTCAAAGACCTCTTGCTTTCTTCATGTATCATGTCCTTGATGAAATTCCGCAACTTGTTTGGTCTTCAGTCAGTTAGTGTTCAATGCATCCAGTCTATTCTTGAGATGGTCTCTAAATTCAGGTGGGACATACTCAAGGTCATACTTTGGCTCTCATGGACTTGTTTTAATTTTCTTCAGCTTCAACTTGAACTTGTATGTGAGTTGGCCCCTGGACTTGGTCTGACTGAGGATATTGAGTTTCTCCATCATCTCTTTCCATAGGTATAGTTGATTTGATTCTTGTGTATTCCATCAGGCAGTGTCCAAGTTTATAGTCACCATTTATGTTGTTAAAAAAAGGTATTTGCCATGAATAAGTTGTTAGTCTTACAAAATTGTATCACATGAGCTATGGCATTGTTTTTTGTCACCAAAGCCATATTTTCCAACATCAGATTGTTCTTCTTTGTTTCCAACTTTCACATTCCAATCACTGGTAATTATCAATGCATCTCGATTCCATGTTTGATCAATTTCAGACTGCAAAAGTTGGTAAAAATCTTAGATTTCTTCATCTTTGGCATTACTGGTTGGTGCATAAATTTGAATAATAATCACATTAACTGGTCTTCCTTGTAGGCATATAAATAGTGTCCTATTACTGGAAGCAATGTACTTCAGGATATATCTTGAAATGTTCATTTTGACGATGAATGTGATGCCATTCCTCTACAATTTGTCATTCCTTGTATAGTAGACTATATGATTGTCTGATTCAAAATGGCCAATACAAGTCCATGTCAGCTCACTAGTGACTAGGATATTGACGTGTATGAGTTCCATTTCATTTTTGATGATTTCCAATTTTCTTAGATTCATACTTTGTACATCTGCTTCTAAAAAAAATTGGCCATCAAAAACCTTATGAATAGAAGAAGAGCACTGTCTGATATAGTGCAGGAAAGTGAGCCCCTCAGGTTGGAATGCACTGAGAATGCAACTGAGGAAGAGCTTTCTTCTCAAGGTAGAGTGAGCTGAGTAAAGGTTTCAGGAACTTCATTTGCTGATGTGGCAAATGAAAGCGAAAGAAACATCTGCAAACATCCATTAATTAACAAACTATAACGAAATTATAATTGGGGAGTTAATGGGTGTTTATTGTTGTTTTGTTTTTTGTATTTTGCTGATTTCCTATTCCAAAAATATTAACCTGTTACTTATTTAATTTGACTTTTGTTTCATGAGTTTTACAGGTAAATATTTAGTTTCACATATTTATTGGTCTTTTATATTCATCCCTATAATTTCTATGATAACATTCTTTGACCAGGTCCTATCAACATGTAGCTCTTATATTGACTATAAATGTTCTTTATAAATTAATGACATTGCCTTCTATCACATGATTGTAGTTTGCCAATTTACCTTCTAATTTTTGTATTTGCAATTATTATGTTATGGTTTTAATTCTTAAGTATTCAAAAACCTAAATTAAATATTTCACTCTTTCTTCTATTATTATTCCGTGCTTAATCCTCATCCATTTCAGAATAATTTAAATAATGGTATCCCACATTTACAGTTTCCTAGAGATAATTCAGTGTACTTATTGAAAGGTATGGTAATCATATTATCAATATAAAAATCCCTAATTTTATTTGATGAAGTATCTTGGTGCATTATATCCTTTAATTATCTGAACAATCCTACGAAGGAAGTGGTGTTATCACCTGCATGTTACAAATCATAAAAATGAGCACGAAATGTTAAGCATTTGGCTGAGGACCAGGTACCGAACCCCAGTTTTGAACCTTTGCCGTGACTACAGATTTAACTACAGTATATTGTCGCTTGTCATTCTTACTCTCATTCCTTTAACTATGAGCTATCTTTTCGTTCTGGGAGACTTTTAGACCTATTCTTTTTTCCTTTATTCTAAAATGTCAAAGTGATGTGGCCTAGTGGGTACATTAATAATAGCTGACACAAGGCTAATTTCTAAAACGTAAAGGTTACTCATAACCCCATTTTCCCATTTCATCATCCTGACACTGGCTACTCACCTGGCACTTTCTCTCTCTGACCCTAACCACCCAGAGTTTGGTCTCCACGAGTTAGGATTCTATCCTTCCAGCCCCTGCCAAATAGGCAAATGTCAGCCTCTCTACTGGCTTTCACTGCCCCTGGTGGGTTAAATAATGAGCTAGAATGACTCACAGAACTCACAGAAACTGCCTATAATCACATTTATCCATTTATTATAACCAGAAAGGATACAAGCAAAAAGACACATCTGGCAAGGCCTGGGAGAGTTAGTGGCATAAGGCTTCCATTATCCCCAGGGACATCCATAACCTCTTCTGTACATGGATGGTCTCACCATTGCAGGAAGCCCCAAAAGAGAGAGCTCCAAGGTCCAGGATCCCTTAATCATTAAGACCTCAATGAAAATGCGTGAACAGAGACTTATTTTTTTATGATCAATCTAATCAGTAGTTATGCATGATTGACTGCATCATACCATACCTCCTTTCTTCCTGAGGCCTGTTGCCAGGGTGGGGTCTGTGTAGCCCCCTACTTATTTATACATGTTTAGGTGCTGCCTTTCAGTCAGAATCAACTCATTGGCAGTGGCTTTTTTGTTTTGTTTTGTTTTTTGGAAACCCTGGTGGTGTAGTGGTTAAGAGCAACGGCTGCTAACCTAAAGGTCGGCGGTTCAACTTCACCAGGTGCTCCTTGGAAACTCTATGGGGCAGTTCTACTCTCACAGTTCTACTCTCACCTATAGGGTTCCTATGAGTTGGAATCGACTCGATGGCAGTAGGGTTTCTTTGTTTTGTCTTTTTTTTTTTTTTTAAGTTGTGCCTGGCTATTTTAGAAAATAAACAGCACCTTAATTGCTAGGGCTGTTCTAAGTACTGTTTTCAGGAACTAGAGACAAAGGCCAAACCAAATTTGCTGTCCCACACAATGGGTGTCTTTTTAATCTGAGTAAAGAGTAGATTCTTTAATTTTGGAAACTGCCCTCTTCCAATTATAGTTTATTTTTTACTTCTTTAAAATTGCATCATCTGTATTCCTTCCTGTTCTCTCTTTATGGAACTTGTATCACGAAGATGGCAGACCTTCTGGAGAAATATTTGATATCTTTTTACCTTCTGTCGTTTTTAAGTGCCATCAAGTTGGTTTCCACTCATAGCAAACCTATATATGACAGAATGAAACATTACCCGGTCCTGCACCAACTTCCTTCACAATCATTGCCATGCTTGAGCCCGTTATTGCAGCTGCTGTGTCTATCTCTTTCTTTGTGTTTTTGTTCTAATTTCAAGATGATTATTTTGACCATTTTCTAATTACTTTTTCTATCGTAATTTTAATTTCCATGAGTGCTTTTTTTTTTACCACAACCAGTTATTTTATCATAGATACACTATTCTTTCTTACCAAACTAAGCATATTTTTTTCCTTTTTTTACAATAATTTTTATTGTGCTTTAAGTGAACGTTTACAAATCAAGTCACTCTCTCACACAAAAACTTACATACACCTTGTTACATACTCCCAATTACTCTCCCCTTAATGATACAGCCCGCTCCCTCCCTCCGCTCTCTCTTTTTGTGTCAATTTGGCAACTTCTAACCCCCTGTACCCTCTCATCTCCCCTCCAGGCAGGGGATACCAACATAGTCTCAAGTGTCTACCTGATCCAAGAAACTCACTCCTCACCAGCATCCCTCTCCAACCCATTGTCCAGTCCAATCCATGTCTGAAGAGTTGGCTTTGGGAATGGTACCTCTCCTGGGCCAACAGAAAGTCTGGGGCCATGACCACCAGGGTCCTTCTAGTCTCAGTCAGACCATTAAGTCTGGTCTTTTTATAAGAATTTGGGGTCTGCATCTCACTGCTTTCCTGGTCCCTCAGTGGTTCTCTGTTGAGTTCCCTGTCAGGGCAGCCATTGATTGTAGCGGGGCACCATCTAGTTCTTCTGGTCTCAGGCTGATGTAGTCTCTGGTTCATGTGGCCCTTTCTGTCTCTTGGGCTTCTAATTACCTTGTGTCTTTGGTGTTCTTCATTCTCCTTTGATCCAGGTGGGTTGAGACTCATTGATGCATTTTAGGTGGCCACTTGCTAGTGTTTAAGACCACAGATGCCACTCTTCGAAGTGGGATGCAGAGTGTTTTCTTAATAGATTTTATTATCCCAATTGACTTGGATGTCACCTGAAACCATGGTCCACAAACCCCTGCCCCTGCTACACTGGCCTTTGAAGCATTCAGTTTATTCCAGAAACTTCTTTGCTTTTGGTTTAGTCCCGTTGTACTGACCTCCCCTGTATTGTGTGTTGTCTTTCTCTTCACCTAAAGTAGTTTTTATCTACTATCTAATTATTGAATACCCCTCTCCCACCCTCCCTCCCTCCCCACTCTCGTAACCACAAAAGAGTGTTTTCTTCTCAGTTTAAACTATTTCTCAACTTCTTATAATAGTGGTCTTATACAATATTTGTCCTTTTGCAACTAATTTCACTCAGCATAATGCCTTCCAGTTTCCTCCATGTTATGAAATGTTTCACAGATTCCTCACTGTTCTTTATCTATTCTTAGTATTCCATTGTGTGAATATACTATAATATATTGATCCATTCATCCTTTGATGGGCACCTTGGTTGCTTCCATCTTTTTGCTATTGTAAACAGTGCTGCAATAAACATGGGTGTGCATATATCTGTTCATGTAAAGGCTCTCATTTCTCTAGGATATATTCCAAGGAGTGGGATTGCTGGATGGTATGGTAGTTCTATTTCTAGCTTTTTAAGGAAGTGCCAAATCAATTTCCAAAGTGGTTGTACCATTTTACATTCCCACCAGCAGTGTGTAAGTGTTCCAATCTCTCCACGCCTCTCCAACATTTATTATTTTGTGATTTTTGGATTAATGCCAGCCTTGTTGGAGTGAGATAAAATCTCATTGTAGTTTTGATTTGCATTTCTCTAATGGCTAATGATCCCGAGCATTTCCTCATGTATCTGTTAGCTGCCTGAATGTCTTCTTCAGTGAAGTGTCTATTCGTATCTTTTGCCCATTTTTTAAATTGGTTTATTTGTCTTTTTGTAGTTGAGTTTTTGCAGTATCATGTAGATTTTAGAGATCAGGCGGTGATCAGAAATGTCATAGCTAAAAACTTTTTCCCAGTCTGTAGGTAGTCTTTTTATTCTTTTGGTGAAGTCTTTGGATGAGCATAGGTGTTTGAGTTTTAGGAGCTCCCAGTTATCTAGTTTTTCTTCTGCATTCCTTATGTTTTATATACTGTTTATGCCATGTATTAGGGCTTCTAATGTTGTCCCTATTTTTTCTTCCATGATCTTTATTGTTTTAGATTTTATATTTAGGTCTTTGATCCATTTTGAGTTAGTTTTTGTGCATGGAGTGAGGTATGGGTCTTCTTTCCTTTTTTTGCAGATGGATATCCAGGTATTCCAGCACCATTTTTTAAAAGGACTGCCTTTTCCCCATTTAACTGTTTTGGGAACTTTGTCCAATATCAACTGCTCATATGTGGATGGGCTTATGTCTGGATTTTCAATTCTGATCCATTGGTCTATGTATCTGTTGTTGTACCAGTACCAGGCTGTTTTGACTACTGTGGCAGTATAATAGGTTCTAAAGTCAGGTAAAGTAAGACCTCCCACTTTGTTCTTCATTTTCAGTAATGTGTTACTTATCCAGGGCCTCATTCTCTTCCATATGAAGTTGGTGATTTTTTTCTCTGTCTCATTAAAGAATGTCATTTTAATTTGGATCAGAACTGCATTAAATCTATACATGGCTTCTGGTAGAATAGACATTTTTATAATGTTAAGTCTTCCTATCCATGAGCAAGGTATGTTTTTCCACTTCTGTAAGTCTCTTTTGGTTTCTTGCAAAAGTGTATTGTAGTTTTCTTTGTATAAGTCTTTTACACCTCTGGTAAGATTTATTCCTAAGTATTTTATCTTCTTGGAGGCTACTGTAAATGAGATTGATTTGGTGATTTCCTCTTCGATGTTCTTTTTGTTGGTCTAGAGGAATCCATCTGATTTTTGTATATTTATCTTCTATCCCAATACACTGCTGAACTCTTCTATTAGTTTCAGTAGTTTTCTGGAGGATTCCTTAGGGTTTTCTGTGTATAAGATCATGTCATCTGCAAACAGACATAATTTTACTTCTTCCTTGCCAATCTGGTTGCCCTTTATTTCTTTAACTAGCCTAATTGTTCTGACTAGGACCTCCAACATAATGTTGAATAAGAGGGGTGATAAAGGACAACCTTGTCTGGTGCCCAATCTCAAGGGGAAGGCTTTCAGGCTCTCTCCATTTAGGGTGATGTTGGCTGTTGGCTTTGTATAAATGCCCTTTATTATGCTGAGGAATTTTCCTTCTATTCCTATTCTGCTGAGAGTTTTTATCATGAATCAGTGTTGAACTTTGTCAAATGCCTTTTCTGCATCAATTGATAAAATCATGTGATTCTTGTCTTTTGTTTTATTTATGTGATGGATTGCATTAATTGTTTTTCTAATACTGAACCATCCCTGCATACCTGGTATGAATCCCACTTGGTCATGGTGAATTATTTTTTTGATATGCTGTTGAATTCTATTGGCTAGAATTTTGTTGAGGATTTTTGCATCTATGTTCATGAGGGATATAGGTCTATAATTTTCTTTTTTTGTGGTGTCCTTACCTGGTTTTGGCATCAGGGATATGGTGGCTTCATAGAATGTGTTGGTAGTATTCCGTCCTTTTCTTTGCTCTGAAATACATTTAGTAGTAGTGGTGTTAACTCTTCTCTGAAAGTTTGGTAGAACTCTGCAGTGAAGTCATCCGGACCAGGGCTTTTTTTGTTGGGAGTTTTTTGATTACCTTTTCAGTCTCTTCTTTTGTTATGGGTCTATTTAGTTGTTCTACCTCTGTTTGTGTTAGCTTAGGTAGGTAGTATGTTTCCAGGAATTCATCCATTTCTTCTAGGTTTTCAAATTTGTTAGAGTACAATTTTTCATAGTAATCTGATATGATTTTTTTAATTTCAGTTGGGTCTGTTGTAATATCGCCCATGTCATTTCTTATTTGGGTTATTTGCTCCCTCTCCTGTTTTTCTTTTGTCAGTTTGGCCAGTGGTTTATCAATTGTGTTGATTTTTTCAGAAAACCAGCTTTTGGTCTTGTTCATTCTTTCAATTGCTTTCCTGTTTTCTGTTTCATTCAGTTCAGCTCTAATTTTTTTTTTTGTCTTCTTCTGGTGCCTGTGGGTTTCTTTTGTTGCCCTCTTTCTATTTGTTCCAGTTGTAGGGATAATTCTTTGATTTTGGCCCTTTCCTCTTTTTGTGTGTGTGCATTTATTGATTTAAATTGGCCTCTGAGCACCGCTTTTGCTGTGTCCAAAGGATTTGACAGGAAGTGTTTTCATTCTCATTGGATTCTATGAATTTCTTTATTCCATCCTTAGTGTCTTGTATAATCCAGTCTTTTTTGAGCATGGTATTTTTCAGTTTCCAAGAGTTTGATTTCTTCTCCCTGCTTTTCCTGTTACTGATTTCCACTTTTATGGCCTTATGGTCAGAGAAGATGCTTTGTAATATTTCAGTGTTTTGGATTCTGCTAAGGCTTGCTTTATGCTCTAATATGTGGTCTATTCTAGAGAATGTTTCTTGTGCACTAGAAAAGAAAGCATACTTGGCTGCTGTTGGGTGGAGTGTTTTGTATATGTCTACAAGGTCAAGTTGGTTGACTGTGACATTTAGATCTTCCATGTCATTACTGAGCTTCTTTCTGGATGTCCTGTCTTTCACCGAAAGTGGTGTGTTGAAGTCTCCTATTATTATCATGGAGCTGTGTATCTCACTTTTCAATACTGATAGAGCTGGCTTTATGTATCTTGCAGTGCTGTCATTGGGTACATAAATATTTAATATGGTTATATCTTCTTGGTGTATTGTCCCTTTAATCATTATATAGTGTCCTTCCTTATCCTTTATGATGGATTTAACTTTAAAGTGTATTTTGTCAGAAATTAATATTGCCACTCCTGCTCTTTTTTGATTGTCGTTTGCTTGATATTTTTTTTCCATCCTTTGAGTTTTAGTTTGTTTGTTTCTCTAAGTCTAAGGTGTGTCTCTTGTAGGAAGCATATGGACGGATCTTGTTTTTTAATCCATTCTGCCACTCTCTGTCTCTTTACTGGTGCATTTAATCCATTTACATTCAGGGTAATTATGGATAGTTATGAATTTAGTGCTATCGTTTTGACGTCTTTTTTTCTGTGTTGTTGACCGCTTCTTTTTCCTACTGAATTTTCTGTGCTGAGTAGATTATCTTTATATATTGTCCTTTCCTCATATTTGTTGTTGTTGATTTTGTTTCTGCTGAGTCTCTATTTTTTTCTTGTATTTTATTTTGATGAGTAGGATAGTTTGTCTCCTGCGTGGTTACCTTATTATTTTTCTAAATTTAAACCTAACTTTTATTTCTTTGTATTGCCGTATCTTCCTCTCCATATGCAAGGTCTATGATTACATTTCTTAATCCCTCTTTATTATTTTAATGCTTACTTCTTTTATATAATAACATCGCTGTTGCCCTGTTTTGAGCTTTTTTTTAAAAAAATAATCTTGCTTCGTTTTTTTGGATTTCCCTTTCTGGGTTGACTTCTGGTTGCTCTGCCCAGTGTTCTAGTCTTGGGTCGATACCTGATAATTTTGATTTTCTAACCAAAGAACTCCCTTTAGTATTTCTTGTAGTTTCGGTTTGGTTTTTATGAATTCCCTAAACTTGTGTTTATCTGGAAAAGTCTTAATTTCACCTTCATATTTAAGAGACAGTTTTGCTGGATACATGATTCTTGGCAGGCAATTTTTTTCTTCAGTTTTTTAAGTATGTCATCCCATTGCCTTCTTGCCTTCCTGGTTTCTGCCGAGTAGTCCGAGCTTATTCTTATTGGCTGTTTTTTTTAGGTGACTTCGTTTATCCCTCACTGCTCTTATAATTCTGTCTTTATCTTTGGTTTTGGCAAGTTTGATTATAATATGTCTTGGTGACTTTCTTTTAACATCTACCTTATGTGGAGTTCGATGAGCATCTTGGACAGATATATTCTCATCTTTCATGATATCAGGGAAGTTTTCTGCCAACAAATCTTCAACAATTCTCTCTGTATTTTCTGTATTCACTCCCTGTTCTGGTACTCCAGTCCCTTGTAGGTTATTTATCTTGATAGAGTCCCACATGATTCTTAAGGTTTCTTCATTTTTCAAAATTTTTTTATCTGATTTTTCTTCAAATATATTAGAGCCAAGTGATTTATCTTTGAGTTCAGAAGTTCTGGCTTCTACTTGCTCAATTCTGCTCCTCTGACTTTCTATTGAGTTGTCTATTTCTGTAATTTTATTGTTAATCTTCTGAATTTCTGATTGCTATCTACCTATGGATTCTTCCAGCTTATTAAACTTTTCATTATGTTCCTGAATAATCTTTCTAATTTCTTCAATTGCTTTATCTGTATGTTCCTTGGCTTGTTCTGTGTATTGTCTCATTTCCTTCCTGATGTCTTGAAGGGTTCTGTATATTAAACTTTTTTATTCTCGCTCTGGTAATTCTAGGAGTGCACTTTCATCTAGAAGATCCCTGGATTCTTTGTTTTGAGAGCCTGTTGAGGTGATCATGGTCTGTTTCTTTAAGTGACTTGATATTGACTGTTTTCTCCGAGCCATCTATGTTTTTGTATTGGCTTATGCTTGCTTGCTGTGTTGTAGCTTCTTTCTTTGTTTTGCTTTGATATACCCAGATGGGTTGCTTGAGTGAGCTAGCTTGATTATTTTTGCCTTTGGAGCTCTGACATCCTGTCCCCAGCTGGCTAGAGATGTTATCAGGTATATCAGCCTAGGAGTCCATTCACTTTTCTTGTATGAATTCAGCTCAGGTTGCCAGGTAGCTGATCCTCAAGTGTGTGGCACAGGCTCTACCCTACAGTCTTAGATGGGCAGGGGTGATTGGTGTATATACTGGTATCTGATTGCAGCAGGGGGTCATGCTCTGAGCTATGCAGGGGCTGAGAACCGACCCCTGAGTGTCTCTGAGGAAAGTGCATCTCTGTTCCCTAGAGTGTGCAGGTGGGTGGGTTCTGCAGACGGACCATGGGCCCCCAAAGTTTTTGGTTGTAAGGACTGGGAGGTACCAGTTATCCTTGGACCCCTGTCACAGGGTGACCTGAGTGGAGCTACCAGTCCTTAGGTCCCTGATATGGGTAGGTGAGGATCTTGTTTAACAGGCGAAGCAACATCAAACATCAAACACCCAGCTCTCCACTGCACAGCTGAAGTGGTTGGAGTCTCCCAACAAGGGCCTATTCTCTAGAAATAGGCCCACATAGGTCCATGGAGAAGGGAAAGTTGCTCAAAGTCCACAGACCGTTTATGCCTGGACAGGAGCCAATTCTGTTCTGAGCTCCCCCAGTTAGTGGAGCTAACAAATTATCTTTTCCCACAAATGCAAAATTTTTCCTTCTCCAATGCCGGGAGTATGGCTCTAGGCACTCAACAGCGCCTGTCTCAGACCCAGGGAATTCAGTCACTGAAGCCGGCTTGGGGGTGGGGGTGGGGGGCGCGGTAAAATATACACAAGTACTTAGCTTTTGTTGAGAGCGCCTTTCTTCTCAGGTTCTAGAGGTGGGAGTAGGCTGTGTGGCTGGCTGCTTCTCCCTGAGGAAACTGCGGCTGAATGCTAGTACCAGCCCTCTGCCACCACCACCGCTCTAGGAATGGTGCCTGAGGGCTCCCCAAGATTCAGGTCTGGTAACTCCTCTCCGCTTCTGAACGGTCTCTTCCTCCTCCTGCCCCTCAGTTCATTTTCTAAGCTTCCCTTTGAAGCTCAGGGCTCCCAGATTGCCACAAATATACTCTTTTTGTTTGTTTTTTGGGGTCTTTGTTGTAAAGAGGGCTCACCAGAAGCGTCTGTCTATTCCGCCATCTTGGCTCTGCCTCCAAACTAAGCATACTAATAATCATTTTTATAGTTCGCTTTCAGTTGTCTTGTGTTATCGTCTTACTACAAGTCATTTTTCCCCCTTTTTTGGGGGGAACTTGGCTGTGATTTAGGAAGATTTTTGGAATTTCTTGTAATCTTTGTCTTTAGATTCACATTTGAGTGAAGCATTAGAAGCCCCATAGGAGACTCAGATTCCTGGCCAGGCCTTCTCAATTGATGGATGGCATTGTAAATTGACAGAGCCGAGTCACCTTTTCCTTGGAGACCTTGAATGTCAGACCTGAAAGAAGAGAAATGTTCTTTTCTAGAGCAATTTCTTCAGAAAATAATTTTCCATTTTCTTGCTTTGGTGAATGGATGGGCACTTTTTTTTTTATTGTGCTTTAAATGAAAGTTTACGAATCAAGCCAGTCTCTCATATAAAAACTTATACACAGCTTGCTATGTACTCCTAGCTGTTCTCCCCCTAATGAGACCACATGCTCCTCCTCTCCACCCTTTATTACCCATAACCATTTAATCAGCTCCTGTTCCCTTGTGCCTTCTCATCTCGCCTCCAGACAGGAGCTGCCCACATATTCTCCTGTGTCTACTTCAGCCAAGAAGTTCACTCCTCACCAATATTATTTTCTGTCCTATAGTCTACTCCAATCCGTGTTTGAAGAGTTGGCTTCGGGAATGGTTCCAGTCTTGTGCTAACAGAGGTTCCAGGGGCCATGACCTCCAGGGTCCCTCCAGTCTCAGTCAGACCATTAAGTCTGGTCTTTTTATGAGAATTTGAGGTCTGCATCCCACTGTTCTCCTGCTCTTTCAGGGATTCTCTGTTGTGTTCCCTATCAGGGCAGTCATCAGTGGTAACCAGGAACCATCCACTTCTTCTGGTCTCGGGCTGATGTAGTCTCTGGTTTATGTAGCCCTTTCTGTTTCCTGGGCTCATATTTACTTTGTATCTTTGGTGTTCTTCATTCTGTTTTGCTCCGGATGGGTTGAGACCAACTGATGCATCTTAGATTGTCGTTTCAGACCCCAGATGCCACTCAGCCACTCACCAAAGTGGGATGCATAATATTTTCTTAATACATTTTGTTATGCCAATTGACCTAGATGTCCCCTGAAATCATGGTCCCCAAACCCCTCTCCCTGCTTCTCTGGCCTTCAAAGCATTTGGCTGTATTCAGGAAACTTCTTAGCTTTTGGTTTAGTTCAGTTGTGCTGACATCTCCTATATTGCGTGTTGTCCTCCCCTTCACTTAAAATAGTTCTTGTCTATTATTTTAATTCGCGAATACCTCTCTCCCTCCCTCCCCACACTCGTAACCTTCAAAGAATATTTTCTTCCATGTTTAAACTTTTATTCGAGTTCTTATTAATAGTGATCTCACACAATATTTGTCCTTTTGCAAATGACTAATTTCACTCAATGTAATGCCTTCCAGGTTCCTCTATGTTATGAGATTTTTCACGGATTCATCGTTGTTCTTAATCCTTGCAGAGCATTCCATTATGTGAATATACCATAATTTATTTATCCATTCATCCGTTGATGGGCACCTTGTTTGCTTCCATCTCTTTGCTATTGTAAACAGTGCTGCCATGAACACGAGTGTGTGTATTTCTGTTCCGGTGAAGGCTTCTATTTCTCTAGGATATATTCCAAGGAGTGGGATTGCTGGATAGTATGGTACTCCTATTTATAGCTTTTAAAGGAAGCGCCAAATCGATTTCCAAAGTGGTTGTACCATTTTACATTCCCACCAGCAGTGTATGAGTGTTCCAGTCTCTCCACAAACTCTCCAACATTTACTATTTTGTGTTTTTTGGATTAATTCTAGCCTTGTTGGGTGAGATGGAGTCTCATTGTAGTTTTGATTTGCATTTCTCTAATGGCTAATGATCGTGAGCATATCCTCTTGTATCTGTTAGCTACCTGAATGTCTTCTTTGGTGAAGTGCCTGTTCATATGCTTTGCCCATTTTTAAGTTGGGTTATTTGTCTTTTTATAGTTGAGTTTTTGCAGTATCATGTAGATTTTAGGGATCAGACTCCGATCAGAATTGTCATAACCAAAAACTTTTTCCCAGTCTGTAGATAATCTTCTTACTCTTTTGGTGAAGTCTTTGGATGAGCAGAAGTGTTTGATTTTAAGGAGCTCCTAGTTATCTAGTTTCTGTTCACGTGTTTGTGCATTGTTAGTAATGTTTTGTATACTGGTTATGCCATGTATTAGGGCTCCTAACAGTGTCTCTATTTTTTCTTCCCTGATCTTTATCATTTTAGATTTTATAGTTATGTCTTTGACCTATTTTGAGTTAGTTTTTGAGCATGGTATGAGGTACTGGTCTTGTTTCATTTTTTTGCAGATGGATACCCAGTTATGCCAGCACCATTTGTTAAAAAGACTGTCTTTTCCCCATTTAACTGACTTTAGGCCTTTGTCAAATATCAGCTGCTCATAAGTGGATGGATTTATGTCTGGATTCTCAATTCTGTTTCACTGGTCTATGTGTCTGTTGTTGTACTGGTACCAGGCTGTTTTGACTACTGTGGCAGTATAATAGGTTCTAAAATCAGGTAGTGTAAGGCCTCCTACTGTGTTCTTCTTTTTCAATAATGCTTTGCTTAACTGGGGACTCTTTCCCTTCCATATGAAGTTGGTGATTTGTTTCTCCATCTCATTAAAAAAAAAAAAAGTCACTGGAATTTGGATTGAGATTGCATTGTATCTATAGATCATTTTGGGTAGAATAGACATTTTTACAATGTTGAGTCTCCCTATTATGAGCAAGGTATGTTTTTCCACATATGTAGGTCTCTTTTGGTTTCTTGCAATACCCTCTGGTCATTTTCTTTATATAGGCCTTTTATGTCTCTGGTTGGACTGGTTCCCACATATTTTATCTTCCCGGGGGCTATTGTAAATGGTATTGATTTGGTGATCTCCTCTTCAACATTCTATTTGTTGGTGTAGAAGAATCCAACTGATTTTTGTATGTTTATCTTGTATCCCGATACTCTGCTGAACTCTTCTATTAGTTTCAGTTGTTTTCTTGAGGATTTTTTAGGGTTTTCTGTGTAAAAGATCATGTCATCTGCAAATAGAGATAATTTTACTTCTTCCTTACCAATTTGGATACCCTTTATTTCTTTATCTAGCCTAATTGCTCTCACTAGGACCTCCAGCGCAATGTTGAATGAGAGTGGTGATAAAAGACATCCTTGTCCTGTTCTAGTTCTCAAAGGGAATACTTTCAGACTCTCTCCATTTAGGATGCTGTTGGCTGTTGGCTTTGTGTAAATGCCCTTTATTATATTGAGGAATTTTCCTTCTATTCCTATTTTGCTGAGAGTTTTTATTATGCATGGGTGTTGAACTTCGTCAAATGCCTTTTCTGCATCAATTGATAAGATCATGTGGTTCTTGTCTTTTGTTTTATTTATATGATGGATTACATCGATTGTTTTCTAATGTTGAACCATCCCTGCATACCTGGTTATGAATCCCACCCGGTCAAGGTGAATTATTTTTTGATATGTTGTTAAGTTCTATTGGCTAGAATTTTCTTCAGAATTTTTGCATCTAAGATCATGAGGGATGTAAGTCTGTAATTTTCCTTTTTTGTGGTGTCTTTATCTAGTTTTGGTATCAGCGTTATGCTGGCTTCATGGAATGAGTTTGGGAGTATTCCATCCTTTCTATCCTCTGAAATACCTTTAGTAGTAGCGGTGTTAACTCTTTTCTGAAAGTTTTGTAGAACTCTCCAGTGAAACCTTCGGGGCCAGGGTTTTTTTTTTTTTTTTTTTTTTGAAGAAAGGGGAGTTTTTAAATTACCTTTTCAATCTCTTCTTTAGTTATGGATTTATTTAGTTGTTCTACCTCTGTTTGTGTTAGTTTAGGTAGGTAGTATGTTTCTAGAAATTCGTCCATTTCTTTTAGGTTTTCAGATTTGTTAGAGTACAATTTTTCATAGTAATCTGATATGATTCTTTTAATTTCAGTCGGGTTTGTTGTGATATCACTCATGTCATTTCTTATTTGGGTTATTTGCATCCTCTTCTGTTTTTCTTTTGTCAGTCTGGCTAATGGTTTATTGGTTTGGTTAATTTTTTTTGAAAGAGCCAGCTTTTGGTCTTGTTAACTCTTTCAATTTCTTTTCTATTGTCTATTTTATTTAATTCTGCTCTAATTTTTTATTATTTGCTTTCTCCTGGTGCCTGAGGTTTCTTTTGTTGCTCTCTTTCTATTTGTTCAAGTTATAGGAATAATTCTTAGATTTTGGCCCTTTCCTTTCTTTGGATGTGTGCACTTGTTGCTATGAATTGACCTCGGAGCACTGCTTTAGCTGTGTCCCATAGGTTCTGATAGGAAGTGTTTTTATTCTCATTGAATTCTTTGAATTTCTTTATTCCATCCTTAATTTCTCCTATAACCCAGTCATTTTTGAGCAGGGTGTTGTTCAGTTTCCAAGTATTTGATTTCTTTTCCCTGCTTTTTCTCTTACTGATTCATAATTTTGTGGCTTTATGGTCAAAGAAGATGCTTTGTAATGTTTCAATGTTTTGGATTCTCTTAAGACTTGCTTTATGACCTAATATGTGTTCTATTCTAGAGAATGTTCCGTGTGCATTGGAAAAGAAAGTATACTTGGCTGCTGTTGGGTGCAGAGCTCTGTATACGTCTTTGAGGTCAGGCTGGCTGACTGTGGCATTTAGATCTTCCATGTCTTTATTGAGCTTCTTTCTGGATGTTCTGTCCTTCACCAAAAGTGGTGTGTTGAAGCCTTCTACTGTTATTGTGGAATTGTCTATCTCACTTTTTAATGCTGTTATAGTGTGTGTAATGTATCTTGCAGCCCTGTTGCTGGGTGTATAAATATTTAATATGGTTACATCCTCCTGGTATATGTCCCTTTAATATTTGTATAGTATAGAAAGACACATTCTTGATGGCCTCTGTTCTGGGAGCAGGGATGAGGAAAGGGCCAGGGAGTCTCATAAGTCATATGCAGACGTTCACTTAATCCTTATATTTTCAGTAAACCTCATCCCTTCCCACCCACCAACTCCTCCCCAAATATCTTTGCTTCAGTTTCTCCAGAGAGTGGACCTCTACCACCTGTTGGGATGGGGAAGGAGAGTTAACCTGGCTGCTGACTTGTTGGGGAGAAGATCTGAGGTTCCTGTTCAGTATAGGCAATCAGCCCCCACTTGAGTTCAAGAAGTTTGGACCTGGAACCTCACAGGCTGCTTGAGGCATCCAATCTTAAGCTGTTCAAGGACCTTTGGAATGAACCAAGTTGTATCACTATTCCTCTCTGGAGTCACTTTTTAGCTTTCTCTGCTCTGGTAGTCGTTGTTTATTTAATCAGAGAAAAATAAGTTATTAAAAAATGGAACTATTATATAAATTATTTATTTTCTTGAAATAGTTGGAGAAAGAAGTCAAAGCTGAGTTTTTAAAAATAATTCATATTCCAAAGCATAGAAAACCTTTGCTCTAAAGTTCATGGGATATCTGTGCTTATTGTAGTATGTGTTAGTTGCTAAGGCAACCCCCACCCACTCTATCAGGCACCCTTAAAAAAATAAAAGTGAAATTTAGATTTTATGCTCTGGTGAGAATTAACATAAAAGAATTATGGTTGAAAAAGATGAGCAAAATAGAACAATGGATGCTGATGGAGGAAAGACACCAGTGATTTAAAACAGTATTTTTCATGGTTTTACATGAACTTTTTATAGCTGGGTACATAGCTGCCCCTTAACAACATTTTGAATTGGTCAAACATTATTCACCAAAATTTCCATTATTCTTTGCTTTTTCCAGGCCTGTTCTAAAGCAGGCACTAAAGACAATCAAAACGTCAATCAGACTTGGCCCTTTCAAGCACTAGAATACATTTTTTTAGTGGGGCAGTCAATATATCTGTCAGCACAGAGATGTCTCACAAGTGGGGTAGAGAATCCATATCTATATTACCATCAAAAGCATTGTTAGGTGCATGTGTTGCAATGCTTTGCTGGCGAAAGCATGGTAAACACCTACATTTCTCTAACACTGGCTAGAGCTAGTTTCACATCTTTGTAAAAAGCATAGACTTTGGAGGCATAATATTGCAAGGAGCCAAATTCAGCCACCACCTAGAAACTCTATGACTCTGGATAAATTATTATTTTTGAGTTTAGTTTACATCAGTGAAGTAAATGAGAAAAATAGCAACTTTGCATTGTGTCCTTTTAAATTCTTAAGCCATAATCATCACAGTCTCCTATGTCCTAAGTCTTTTCTGTGGAAGGTCCCTCTACCTTTTTGCCTTAACTGAATGCTGGCTATCCCCTGAGAATATATGCTTTCAAGCAGAAGGTGGTCAATTTCGCACACTATTTAAACCTCACACCTGTGTGGTGGTGTGAGTAGTATCCTTTCCAGAGGCGCTTCCACATCATTAACAACCCATTACTCTAATAAAAGCCCTTACTACTTTGAGATCAGTGTCACTAGCATTTATCACTTTGATCTCTCAACATTACTAGCTTCTGCTGACCTATCAGTTTTTTTCCTTTTTTAAAAAACAAATTGTTGTGAAAAACATGCAACAAAACATCTGCCATTTCACTCATCTTTACATATACAATTCAGTGACATTAATTACATCCATTATGTTGTGCGACAATCATCACTCTCTCTTCCCAATTTTTTTCACCACCCTTAACAGAAATTCAGAGCCCTGGTGGCTCAGTGGTTAAGAGCATGGCTGCTAACCAAAAGGTTGGCAGTTCAAATCCACCAACTCCTCCTTGGAAACCCCATGGGGTAATTCTACTCTGTCCTATAGGGTTGCAGTGAGTCAGAATCCACTCGATGGCAACAAGTGTTTTGGTTTTTAACAGAAACTCAGTATCCCTTAAGCAATACCTCCTTGTTTACCACTTTTACCTGCCCCTTGTAACCACTAATAAACTTTGGTCTGTATACATTTTCCTATTCTAAAAAATAGTTCATCTAAATGAAATCATACAAACTCTGTGCTTTTGCGTCTGATTTATTTCACTCAGTGTAATGTTTTCAAGGTTTTTCCATGTTATAGGATGTACCAGAGCTTTATTTCTCCTTATATCGGAGTAACAATGTTCTACTGTATGTATGTACTATATATTGTTTATCTATTCATCTGTTGGGAACCTAGTGGTGCAGTGGTTAAGTGCTATGGCTGCTAACCAAGAAGTCAGCAGTTCAAATCTGCCAGGCACTCCTTGGAAACTCTATCGGACATTTCTCCTCTGTCTTATAGGGTCTCTAGGAGTCAGAATCGACTTGACGGCTGAGGGTTTAGTGGGTTTTGGTATTCATCTGTTGATGGACATTTAAGTTTTTGCCACCTTTTGGCTATTGTGAATTTAGCTGCAATGAACATTGGTGTACAAGTATCAGAATTCTTGCTTGCAATCTTTTTGGGTACATATTTAGGGGTGGAATTTCTGGGTCATATGGTGACTCTATCTTTAAATTTTTGCTGAACCACCAAACTGTTTTCCACAACTGTACCATTTTGTAATCCTGCTACCAATAGATGAGGGTTCCAGTTTCTGCACATCCTCACTAACACTTGTTTTTCATCTTTCTTATCATAGCCTTCTTAGTAGGAAGGAAGAGGTATCTGATTGTGATTTTGATTTGCATTTTTGTAATGACTAATTACATTGAGGCACCCTGGTGGCACGGTAGTTAACTGTTGAGTTGTTAACCAAAATGCTGGCAGTTCTAATGTATCAGCTGCTCCTTGGAAACCCTGTGTGGCTGTTTTACTCTGTCGTATAGGGTCACTATGAGTTGGAATCAACTCGAGGGCAGTGAGCATCTTTGATGTGCTTATTGGCCATTTGTGTATCTTTTTTGGTGAAATGTCTATTCCAGTACTTTGATCTATTTTTTTGAATTATTTTGTTTGTTTTTTTGCTGTTAAGTTGTAGAAGTTCTTTATATATTCTGAATATTAAACCCTTATCAGATATGTGTTTCCCAATCTTAATATTAAGTCTTCCAACCTATGGACACTACATGTCTTTCCATTTATTTAGTTCTTCTTTAGTTTCTTTCAGTAATGTTTTATAGTGTACAGTGTACAAGTCTTTCACCTAACTGGTGATATTTATTCCTAGGTATTTTATTCTTTTAGATCCTATTGTAAATAGAATTGGTTTCTTAACTTTCTCTTATGATTGTTTATTGCTGATTTTCATGTGTTAACCTTTTACCCTGTAACTTTGCTGAATATCTTTATTAGCTTTAGTAGCTTTCTTATGGATTCTTTGGGGTTTTCTACATATATAGTATCATGTCATTTGCAATTAGGTATAGTCATACTTCTTCCTTTCCAATTTGGATAACTTTTTACACATATTTTCTTGCTTAACTGTTCTGTGGAGTACTTTCAGTACAATATTTAATGTCAGTGTTAAGAACGGGCGTCCACGTCTTGTTCCTGATCTTGATGCGAAAGCTCTCAGACTTTCTCCAATGAGTACAATGTTAGTGGTAGATTTCCATAAATTTCCTTTATCCTGTAATGGAATTTCCCTTCTATTTCTAGTTTGTTAAGTATATCATGAAAGAGTGTAAGATTCTGCCAAATGCCTTTTTTGTATTGATTGAAATGATAATGTAGCTCTTTTTCTTTGTTCTATTGCACTGATTGTTTTTCTAATGTGGAACCACCGTTGCATTCCTGGGAGAAACTTCACTTGGTCATGGTGTATAATCTTATCAATATGCTTTTGGATTTGGTTTGCTAGTCTTTAATTGAGGATTTGTACTTCTAGATCATAAGGTATGTTGGTCTACAGTTTTATTTTTTTGTTTTGTCTTTGTCTGTTATCAGGATAATTCTCACCTAATAGAATGAATTAAGAAGTGTTTCCTCCTCTTTCATTTCTTGGAAGGATTTAAAAAGAAATTGTGTCAATTTCTTTAAAAATTTGGCAGAATTACCTAGTACAGTCATTTGTCATGGATTTTTTTAACCTATCAATAATTTTTTGATTACTGGTTCAGTCTCTTCATTTGTTATGGGTCTTTTGAAATTTTCTCTTTCCTCTTTAGTCAATTTTGGTAATTTATGTGTTCCTAAGAATTTGTCCATTTATTTCCTCTAAGTTATCTAATTTGTTTTTACTATTATTTCTAGTATTCTCTTGTGATACTAGTTATTTCTGAGTTGGTTGTTATATCCTCACTTTCATTTCTGATTTTAGTTATTTGCATCTTTTTTTTTTTGTCAGTGTAGCTAAAGGTTTGTCGATTTTACTGATTTTTTTATTGAATGAACTTCTGGTTTCATTGATTCTGTCTTTAGTTTTTTCTGTTGTCTACTTTATTTATTTATGCTCCCATCCTTCCTTCTCGTAGCTTTGGGCTTAGTTTGCCCTTCCTTTACTGGTTCCTTAAGTTGTAAATTTAGGTAATTGATTTGAGATTTTTCTTCTTATTTTTTTTTAAAGACCTTTTAAATTGTATTTTAGTTGAAGGTTTACAGAAAACTAGTTTCTCATTAAACAATTAGTACACATATTGTTTTGTGACATTGGTTACCAACCCCATGACATGTCAACACTCTCTTCTCAACCTTGGGTTCCCTATTATCAGCTTTCCTGCCCCTTCTTGCCTTCCAGTTCTTGCCCTTGGGCTGGTGTGCCCATTTAGTCTTGTGTTGTTTTACGGGCCTGTCTAATCTTTGGCTGAAGGGTGAACCTCAGGACTGACTTCATTACTAACCTGAAAGGGTGTCCAAGGCCATACTCTCAGGATTTCTCCAGTCTCTGTCAGGCCAATAAGTATGGTCTTTTTTTGTGAGTTAGAATTGTGTTCTACATTTTTCTCCAGCTCTGTCCAGGACCCTCTATTGTGATTCCTGTCAGAGCAGTCAGTGGTGGTAGCCAAACACCATCTAGTTGTACTGGACTCAGTCTGGTGGAGGCCATGGTAGTTGCTGTCCATTAGTCCTTTGGACTAATCTTTCCCTTGTGTCTTTAGTTTTCTTCATTCTCCCTTGCTCGCAAGGGGCTGAGACCAGTGGAGTATCTTAGATGGCTGCTCATAAGCTTTTAAGACCCCAGACGTTTCTCACCAAAGTAGAATGTAAAATGCTTCTTTCTTTTTTAATGTAGGCATTTATTACTATAAATTTCTGTCTGAACATTGACTTAATTTATTTAATTAATTTATACAATAAATTTTGGTATGTTGTGCTTTCCACTTTCATTCAACTTTAACTTTTTTTTTTTTTCCATTTCTCTCTTGATTTTTTCCTTGGTTTTTAATAGCATGTTATTTAATTTTCACATATTAGTGCATTTTAAAATTTTCCTTTGGTTATTAATTTCTAATTTCATTTCATTGTGGTCAAAGAAGATACTTCGTATGATTTTAATATTTTTTTAAATTTATTCCGGCTAGTTTTGTGATCTAGCATATGGTCTAAACTGGAGAATGACTCATATGCACTGGAGAAGAATGTGTATTTTTCTTATTTTGGGTGGAGTGTTATATATATGTCTGTTATGTAGTTGATTGATGGTGTTTTTCGAGTCCTCTGTTTCCTTACTGATCACCTTCCTTGAAGTTCTATACCTTATTGAATATGGTGTATTGAAGTCTCCAACTACTGTTGTAGATTGACTATTCTGTCAGTGTTTGCTTCATGTATTTTGGGACTGTAATGATAGGTGTATATATTTTTATAATGGCTATATCTTCCTTTTATTTTCAACCTATTTATGTCTTTGGTTCTAGAGTGTGTTTTTTTTATAGACAGAATATGGATGGAACGTGGCTTTATTTATTTTTCTCATTCTGCCATTCTCTGTTTTTTGACTGGAGACTGTAATTCACTTATATTTAAAGTTATAATTGATAAGGGAGTATTTACGTATGCCAACCTGCTTTGTTTGGTTTGCTTTATATATTTTTGTCCTTTATTTCCTTCAATACTGCTTTCTTTTGTTTAGTTGATTTTTTGCGGTGAACCATGTTGATTCATTTCTCATTTCCTTTTGTGTCTGTGTGTTTTGTTTTATATTTTCTGTGTGGTTACCATAGGGATTATATTTAACATCATAACGTTATAATAAAACCCACCAATTCTGACTAGTAGTGGCCCTATAAGACAGGGTAGAACTGCCCTGTAATGGTTTCTAAGGCTATAATTTTTGCAGAAGTGGACAGCCACATCTCTCTCCCGTGGAGTGTCTAGTAGGTTCGAACTGCCAACCTTTAGATTAATAGCTGAGCACCTAACCACTGAGCCAAATTGATAGCTTTAATAATGTGCAAAGGCTCTACACCTATACCACACTCCTTTATGTAGTTGTTTTCATAAATTAAATCTTTGCACATTATGTGCCCAACATCACAAATTTATACTTACAGAGGTGAGCCCTGGTTCTGTAGTGGTTAAAACAACAGGCTGCTAACTGAAAGGTTGATAGTTTGAAACCACTAGCTGCTCCATGGGATAAAGATGTGGCAGTCTGATTCCATAAAGATTTCAACCTTGGAAACCCTATGGAAAAGTTCTACTCTGACCTATAGAGTTGCTATGAGTCAGGATTGACTCAACAGCAATGGGTTTGTTTTTTGATTTGGTGATACTTATTTACAGGCTATTCATTTGTCCTTTTGGAATCATTTAGAACACAACTACTATAGTTAGAAACCAAAAATGCTGTAAATCTGGCCTTTATGTTTGCTCATGAGAGTACCTCCATCAGAGATCTTTCTTTTTTAAACATATCTTCAAATTATTGTCTAGTGTCCTTTCAGTTCTCTCTGAAGAACTCCTCTTAGCATTTCTTGTAGCGGAGATCAGGTCACCATGAATTTTTGCAACTTTTATTTATCTGGGACTATCTTAATTTCATTCTCATTTTTTAAAGACAGTTTTGCCAGATAAAGAATTCTTGGTTGACATTTACAATCTTCCAGCACTTTAAATATGTCATTCCACTCTCTTATGTCCTCCAGGAAACCCTGGTGATGCAGTGGCTAAGTGCTCCAGCTGCTAACCAAAACGTCAGCAGTTTAAATCCACAGGTGCCCCTTGGAAACTCTATGGGGCAGTTCTACTCTGTCCTACAGGGTTGCTATGAGTCGGAATTGACTTGATGGCAATGAGTATGTCCTCCAATTTTTCTGAAGAGAAATTGATACTTAATGTTATTGAGGATTACTTGCATATGGGATTTCACTTCTGTCTTGCTGCGTTTAGGATTTTTTCGTTATCTTTGGTTTTCAGGAGTTTAATTATAATGTGTCTTGGTGTAGATCTCTTTGGGTTCGTCCTAGTTGGAGTATGTTGAGTGTTTTGGATTTGTAGATTCATGTCCTATGCCATGTCTGGAAATTTTTCTGCCATTATTTGTTTAAATATTCTTTCTCTTCCTTTGTCTCTCTCTTCTTCTGTGGAGAGTTCCATGATGCATATGTTGGTGTGCTTGATGGTGTCTCACATTTCCATTAGATTTTGTTCAGTTTTCATTATCCTTTTGTTATTCTTAATAATTTTGATTTCCTTACCCTCTAATTTGCTGCTTATTTCTTCAGCCAGCTCAAGTCTATTGTTGAGTTACTGTATTAAACTTTTCATTTTTAACTCTACTATTTATGTTAGGTTTTTCATAGTTTCTCTTTGTTGAAAATCTCATTTTGTTTCTATATCATTTTCCTAATTTTTTTTAGTTCATTGTCTGTGTTTTCCTTTAGTTCTTTGAATATGTTTAATACTGGTATCTTAAATTCTTCGAATCTGTCCATTATTGGGGCTTGCATAAGGATGATTTCTCTGTTTCTGTATCATTCTTTCAATTGAGTCATCCTTTTCTATTTCTTTCTATTTTTGTTGAAACTGGAACATTTGAATATTAAAGTGTTGTAACTCTAGAACTTTGATTCTCCCTTTTCCCCAAGGACTGTAGTTTCTTTTTTGTTTTGTTTTTTTAATCATCAAAAGTTGCAATAGCCCATTTCATTAACTAATTCCTCTATTTTTTTCAAAAACAGCCATCTAAAATGTGTGTGTACACTGAGGACCATGTTCCATAGCCCATGCTCAACTAGTATTTTGAAGGCGATTTCCTTGTACTCCAAGGAATAAACAAAAAGCAAAAAAAACAGAAAATATTTGATTCTCCCACTCGTCATAGATTATTGTTTTTACTTATTGAAGTCTATAGTAGACTGTGACTTTGGTAGGGTAATTTTTGCAAAATGTGTATTCTAATTCTGTTACCTTTGCAGTCAGTCAGTGCCCTGACAGAGTTCACCAAAATAAAAAACAAATATAATAAATAAAATTCTAAAAGACACACTGGCCCTTTACTTTTCCACCTGAGGGGAGAAAGGACTTCTGCTAATGGGCTGAAATAGCCACAATGGTTTGCACCCCTCTCTCAGACCAAACCAACTGTGAAAACTGTGCAACCCAAAATCCTTGGAGAACAAGGTTCCCACTGCATGTCCTGGCATCAGCCAGCTACTCTAGAAATGTGGGCCTCTGTCCCCTTCACCTTAGCGGGGCTGAGGAATGGTGGATGGTGGCCAGTTGGCAGATGTGTTTCACCTAGGAAGGATTCCAGCTTGTCCCTTCATCAAGTACTCCCCTGGTTTAAGTGTTCTGTCAGGATCCAAAATTTCAAAACAGTTGGTACTAATTGCTCTTTCCAGTGCAATCATTGTTTTAGTAGAGGAACAGATCTCTAAAGCCTCCAATTTAACCATTTTGTGTGTCTTCCAAGTCCCTTTCTTTTGATAATTAAGGACCTGAATCATAATCTTCTAATCACACTTTTCCTGACTTTTAATATTTACATAACAGCCCTCCGATGCCTTGACTTCTCAACTCCTTGACCTCCTGATCTTACTCCAACACCATTTTGATTAATCTCTTCAGATGCTTTTAATTTTTCTAGTGTCACAGCAAGAAAAGAGTCTAGAGCTTGGGGAAACAGGGATGAAAGCCAGTGACTGTCACTTCTTTGAGCCAAAATATAATGTATTAAATGCAGAAGAATGTTCCAAAAGTAAAAATAATTTCAAATCAAGATTACTTTTCTCAACTACAACTACTGTAATTTTGATAGATCCTACAATCTAGGGACAGAATCAAAAATTGTGTGCACAAAAATACTGAACTGTGAAAAAAAAGTAGTACCTTTCTCTGGATAGTAAACATTTTGTGATGTTTTAAAGAGAGTCAAATTTATCTCTTAAATTTCTTATGCAATAAAACTGTGTAGACTGTTCTGACTTTGAATAAAAACTGTGTATCCTTTCTTGTGAATTTCTTAAAACAACCAGAATTTAACTCCATAACACTATTAAATCTAACGATTAAGGATAATTAATATAGTATTCCCTTGGTATACATAAATTTAATGCCTCTTGTTTTAGCTCTTCCCAAGCAACCTATTTACCTCATAGATCTGCTATAATGACTATGTATGATCATAAATATGAAGACAGTTGCCAAATATGAATTTGGAGCGTGCCAGATCAATATGCAGAAGTGGTCTCCTGGGGTTGAAAGAGATGAGCATATCACTGGAACCACCTCTAAAACACTGCTATTTGATGAACCTGAAATTCATACAGTTTACCTCCTAGATTCATCACCCATCTGTCAGTGCGTCATACCATAATAGCTTGTGTGTTGCTGTGACGCTGGAACATGCACCACCAGTATGTCAAATGTCAGCACGGTCACCCATGGTAAACAGGTTTAATCAGAGCTTCCAGACTAAGACAGGCTAGGAAGAAAGGTCTGCTGATCTACTCAAAATCGCCAATGAAAACTTTATGGATCTCGACAGAGCATTGTCTGACACTCTTGCCTTGTACGTGGCATCAGAACAGATCAGTCACTGGAGGAGGGCATCATGTTTGGTAAGGCAGTGGGCCAGCAAGGTTATGTGAGATTCTCAGTGAAATTGGCACGATAGGTGCAACAATGGATTCAAACATGCCAGTGATCGTGAGGATAACACACAGGACTGGGAAATGTTTCATTCTGTTGTACGTGGTCACCGTGAGGTGGAATTGACTCAATGGCAATATCTATCTATTTATTGACTTTCAAGATGTATCCTGAATTCCACCCCTTCTCCTCACCTTCACCACAACTGCCCTTTAACGTCCTTTATTTCTTACCTGCACCGCTACAGAGCTTATTAACAGGTTCCCCTTTTGCCCACAAAATGTCTATTCTCCAGATAGTCGCCCAAGTAAACCTTTTGAAAATGTAAATCTGATCATGTCATACATCTTCCCCCTCAACTGTACATTTGTTGAAATCCTCCAGTGCCACAATAAGGGAAAAATTCACTCTTTATGATGACCTTCAACATGATTGGGTTTCTGGCTACTTCTTCAACCTCATTCACTGCCACTTGTCACACCTGATATTTGATTACATAAGTTTTGGTTTGTTATCTCTCTTATCCACTAAAATAAAAGATAAATTGGGGCATGAATTTTTGTCTGTTTTTTCACTGTGGTTAACCCTGACTTAAAATAGTGCCTTGAACGCAGGAAGCATGCAGCAAATATTGGGTGAATAAGTGAATGAGTCTTCTGGGTCCATTTCCTCTATTGCACCTCAGCTTTATTCTCTCCCAGTTATACTCTGGATCTAGCCTTCACTGAAACTATTTCACCTCAAAACACAAATGCACTATTGTCACTGCTCATTTTCTCATATAGTCTCATAGAAATAATAGTGCAACTTCTTTAAGACCCTCAAACCATTGACCCCACCACCTCCTATTCATTCAGTGCCAATTTAAAAGAAAGAAATAAATAAAGATCTACCAATATAACCACTCCTTTGTATCAATCTGCAAACATTTACATTTCCATTACAGAATATTCACAAGCCAATATCTAAACTTTTACCTTCTTTGTGTCTATATGTGTAGCAACATTTTGCAAGAAAAATCTCAAAACTGGCCAGATAGGTATCATTACAAATTCATGATCTTGGACTGCAAACGGAAACCCTATCCTGTTTCTTCAAGTAAGGGTACTTTCCTACTCTCAACAGTAAATATTTCATACCTCTTGCTCTCAAGTATCCTGCCCTCCCTAACCCTTTTTCCACTTTTAGTCAATGACTTTACATCATATTCCACTGAAAAATCAAAGACCTCAGAAAAGAGTATGCCACATATTCTTACGACCAATCTACAAACCTATCTGAATCTGCTCTCATCTTCTTCCTACTCTTTCAAAGGAGAAAATGTCCTAGCAAAGATCAATATCTTCATATGCTCTCTACATCCAACCCTGTCTCATCGTCCAAGGGCTTTACTTCTTTGGCTATCTTCTTTCCTGTGAGGCCACCTTTTTTCTACTGTATCATTGCCGTAAGTATAGAAATACACTACAGAATTGTCCACATTTCAAAATAGCATTCTTTATTCTATATCCTTTTCTAGGGACTCCACTCTTTCTTTCCTTCCTTTCCTGAATAAAAATTTTTGGAAGTATTTTCCACGTCTTTTTTCTAACCCCTCATCTCCCAGTTACTCTCCCTTCTACTTCCAATTAGAATTTAGTCCTCATCAATCAATTAAAATTACTCTTGTTAAGATCACTTGTGCTTTTCCATTGCTAATTCGAACATAGTGTATTTGTATATTTGGTCAATTCTCTTGTCCAGTCTCTCATCCTCACTATCCCCTGTTGTATTCTTTGAAAATTTTTCTCCTCATTTTGCTCCTGGTCTCCTGTTTTTATTCTTTGGACCCATTCTTTTACCTGTTCTTCCCCTACTACTAGAGCTCTAAGTGTTGGAATCCCTAGTGGAGCTATCCTATACTTGCTTATATTACTGTCATTTATACTCATTGCGTTCTGGCCACATCTGAACTTCCTATGTTTCTTGAAGGCTATGCTTGTTCTAGCCTTAGGACCTTTGCTCTTGTTGCCCACTCAGCCTGGAATACATACCCCAAATCCTAGCATGAATGGTTTGTTCTTGTCATTGAGATCTCAATTATCAACCCTTTACAAAAATATTCCCTGACCACCTAAACTTCTACATTGAATCCTTGGTTTGATAAATAGAGTTCAATATCAAGGCCATCATTTGCTTTTATTTGCATAATATGAAGTTCAATTACTGGCTTATAGTATAAACTTCTGTTCACAACATAATGTAAGCAGTAACTTGATCAAATAGTTGAGAACTCCAACTCTAAAATAATTCAGGTTTTAATTGCCATTTCTTGCTTTGCCTGTGAAACATAATTGAATCTTGTCATCATGATCACAATCAAAAAGTACGTACGCAAGTTCAAAAAATTGATGCAGCTCAGCTTCCAGGTGACCACATTCAACAGATATTGATGAAAATTGACCAAAATGAAGCAAGTGCAAATTAAACATCTCTGTTGTTGTTTTATCGTTCGTTTGAGCATCTTGGTTTCAATGGCATTGAAAGTGATCAATTATTACCTGAAGTATGGTAGATTGATAAATTAGTTTCAGCCTGATGTTATTTTGCATATACACAGGCTAATTTGTAAAGCCTTAGACATTATAGATCCTGCATAGTGTAGTAGATTAGCTTAATTACCTTCTCAATTGTCACTGAGAAATCCAAACCAGTATGAAAATAATGGGAAAATAAGGATTACAATGACAGCAATCATGATGTAAGAGTGAACTCAGACATCCTAAGCCTATTTAACAAACAAGACGGGTTTAAGGGAAGATGATGGGGAAAATAATCATATATGAAAAAGTGGTCAGACACATAATAAATGCTTCACTGACCAAAAGACTGATTGAGGATGAGCCCTATGTAAGCACTACACAATGTAGTGTCAGATGAGAAGGGGGTGTTGTGAACTAGATTTAGAGACTTGCCACGTGACAAGTTATTTGTTACATATTATGTTATGCTGTTTAATTATGTTATATGTTATTTGTTTTAAGTTGTGATTTATTATTTGGACAGTTAGAGCAGAAGGGTTTCAATAAATACCTTGTACATTCATATTTGTATCATTCTTTTAAAGAATCATTTAAAAAACTTCACTCTTACTAATCAGAAGAACACATATAAAAGCCATAATAAAGTATAATTTTTCTGCTGTCAAATTGGGACAAAAATGATAATAAGTATAACTGAAGACATGGTAATATGAGCAGTCTCATAAACCACTGGTAGGATGGGAAGGTGGTGAGAACTTTTAAACTTAAGGCTTTAAAAATAAAACTCCCATGTTCACAAACTATTCTCACTTCTAAAAATCTTCCGTTACAAACAAATTCACATGAAAACATCTATTCATCAGACTGGTGTGGTGATAGCACCAAACTGAAATAGAAATGTCCTTCTACAAGACAGTAGTAAAAGAAAATAAACTACATTCACTCAGTGGGATTCTAGATTCCCTGTAAAAAATGATATTGACAGGTGGAAACAATAAAGAAATAAAGCAATACTTTTGTTGTGATCCTATTTATGTAAAAAAAAGGCATTTATATATAAAGTGTATTATGTAAATATATAGAAGGTTATTAGAATGTTGGTCATCAGACTGTTGGCAGTGGTCACATCTGGAGAGTGGATAGGGGAAGGGAGACTTCCATATTTTGCTCCATAATAAAATTGTACCCATGTATTGCTTTTGTGTATTAAAAAAAAAATAACAAACAAGTCTTTGAACTTATTTAAAAACAAAACAAGAATAGATCTTCAATGAGGGACGGAATGTTAAATCAGAATAAACACTTAACTGGGAGCCATGAAGCATGGGTCACATAGTTGGCTAGTTGTGTGGCTTTGTGCAAGTCATTTAAACTCTCCAGGTCTTGGTTATTGTGATGAGATAAATAATGGTCCTTCTAAAATATCAAGGTCCTCCCCAGAAACCTGTGAATATGTTATCTCACACAACAAAAGAGACTTTGCAGATGTGATTAAATTAAGAAGCTTGAGATGGGGAGATTATCCTGGATTATCTGGTGGGCCCAAAGTAATCACATAGGTCCTGATAAAAGGGATACAGAAAGGTCAAAGACAAAGATAGCAATATGTCAATGGGAACAGAGATGAGAAAGAGATTGAGAGAGAAGCAATGTGACATTGGGAGCAAAGAAAAGAGTAAAAAGGAGGCAGAGGATGAGAAAGAATGATTGAAAGATGCTATATTTTGAAGATGGAGGAAGGGCTCATTAGACAAGAAATGCAGGCAAGCTCTAAAGCCAGAAACTGCAAAGAAATAATTTCTAGGGGGAAACAACCTGACCAACCCTTTGGTTTTAGCCCAGTTTGACTGAGTTCGAGCTTCACATCTCCAGAACTATAATAAATAAATTTGTGTTGCTTTAAGCCACCAAATTTGTGGCAAATTGTTACAACAGCAACCTGAAACTAATACAGTTATCTAGCCTATAAGTTGAAAGACTAGCGTTGGTTTATCAATACTGATAATCATTTTAGTAATAATTAAAATAGGAAGCATTATTAGTATTTAATATGGCTAGATGCTATGCTTAGTCCTCAAGCATTGTATCTAGCACATATTAAATACTAAAATGCATTATGTACATATCAAATACTAATAATGCTATTAATAACGAGGACTAAGCTGCACCTCACCAAGTCATGCATGGGAAAGCTGGTCAATGAATAAGGAAGACTGAAGAAGAATTGATGCCTTTGAATTATGGTTTTGGCAAAGAGTTTAGAACAAACTTTAGGCTCCTAGAAGAATGAACAAGTCTATTTTGGAAGAAATACAGCCAAAGTGCTCCTTAGAAGCGAGGATGGCAAGACTTCATCTCACCTATTCTGAACATGTTATCAGGAGGGACCAGTCCCTGGAGAAGGACATCATGCTTGGTAAAGTACAGGGTCAATGAAAAAGAGGAAGATCCTCGATGGGATAGATTGACACAATGGCTGCAACATCGGGCTCAAACATAGCAGGGATTGTAAGGATGGTGCAGACCAGGCAGAGTTTCATTCTCTTATGCATGGGGTCACTGTGAGTCAGAACTGACTCAAAGGCACCTAACTACAACAACAACACACTATGCTGTTTCATGCGCAAACTGTTGTACATCTCTCTCAAATCTCATAAGAGCCCTATGATGTAGGCACACTTTATGTCTTCTGCTTCATACTTGAAAAGCCAAAACTTAGAGAGGTTTGGTAACCTCCCGATGAGTGACAAAACTGAGTTACAAACCAGATCATGTTGACTCCAGAGACTTCTTATGGTAATGACCACGTGAGCCACTTTCGATACTCTAGACCTGGCATGACTGCAATACTCACCTTCCATATGACGTTTGATTTTTGAGCAAATTTTATACAATGTGTTATAGATGATTAAACTCCACGTCACCTGCAGGGATGTTTAAATACATGTAGGGGAGTGATCCTAGGCAACCAATACATGCCCCATAGTCTATCCTGCTGAAACAGGCTATTATTTTCTATGGTTATGTAATATGTATGGATTTGTGTAATAGCAAGACACATTTTAACAAGGAATCAATCTTATAGATGGACACTGAGGTGTAGAGAAGTAAGGTGTCCTCTTCTTGTTTGAGTTGAGGGGCATGAAATACATTGTTTGCTGACACCCATGGTGTCCAGCAAGGTGCCACATGCTTCACTGTGCGGTGTGCATTAGGACAGGACACACCTGACGTATTTCTGAAGCAGTTCTGATCTAGTGCTGGGACATTTGTGGGCAGTGGGACCAAAGGATGTTGAGGGACAGATGCAAAGCCACAAGGGGGAGTGCTAAAGAGCTGGGACTTCAGAACCTTCCTGACCTACCCTGTTTTTATGTTTTACACGATGGATTCTGCTTAAGATTTCATTGGTGGGGGAAAAGTCGATTTGCTGTACAAGTTTTAGGATGACTCATGTAGAGTTTCCTTGAGAGAATACCGAAAGCCTCCAATTCTAGAGTCTACTATAGGAGGACTTGTCTCAGACTAATCTTGTTATCAGTTCTTCAATTCAATGAATATCCAGTGCTTCAGATAAGGACTTTATACCAGGGCTGAGGGATCCCAGGTTTGGGGCTGTTGTGGACTGAGGGGTGCCCTTACAGCTTTACCTGATGCTGGATTCACATTCTGCAGTCCCTAGGTCAGCTCCAGGGTCAAGCAGATAAAGACCAGATTGGTGGTACAGTCATGTGCACCTTTCTCACCAACAATATTCATGGTGGTTTGCCATAAAACAGAGAAAGAACAGTCAGTTGAATAGTTCTCCCTAATCACAAAAGAATGTTGGTTTTGTGTTAATTAGCTGTTATTAAGTGAAGATCCCTTTTTCATCAGGGAGTTGAAATTCTCAATAAGCACGCCGTAGAGCAACTACCTTCTCAATGTAAAACAAAGAAGCAGTCTAGTCAGAAAGAGGAGTTGGTGGCATCTGGATGCCAGGACTAAATAAAATTTCCCATCTGGTGAGAGGCTTTTCAGATCCTACTTCTGATTCAGATTGTGGATGACAATGCCCTGAGTATTATAAGCAACCTACCCAGATCAGTGCCGTGAAGTGGCATCATGCAGTGACACTGAACTAAAAACAGATATTTTCTTTGTCATACTGAGAGTTAACACTCTTTATTTCACAAGGTTATGTTTGACCATAGACCCAATAGATAAATAAAAATACTCTAGGTGTGGACAAGGTGTAATTAGCTGCCCTTTTTCTAAAATGCCTTTTATGGACACCCTGGTGGCATAGTGGTTAAGTGCTACAGCTGCTAACCAAGAGGTTGGCAGTTCAAATCTGCCAGGCGCTCCTTGGAAACTCTATGGGGCAGTTCTACTGGGTCCTGTAAGGTCGTTATGAGTTGGAATCGACTCTACAGCAGTGGGTTTGGTTTTTTTGGTTTATCCATTATCTGGAGCCCTGGTGGTGCAGTGGTTAAGAGCTTGGCTGCTAACCAAAAGGTTGGCAGTTCAAAACCACAAACCTCTCCTTGGAATCCCTGTGGGACAGTTCTACTCTGTCCTTTTGGTTTTCTATGAGTCGGAATCGACTTGGTGGCAATGAGTAATGCCATCATCCACTTTTCCATGACAAAGTAGTGATAATATTCTAGTGGCTAATAACAGCAACAACTCTTCCTAAGTGTTAAGTACAGTGTGAAAGTGCTCTAAAAAGAATTAGGCATTTTTTTAAAGGTGATTTTTTCAAGCGTAGCTTCATTATTTAATCAATTTTATCAACTTCTACTCTAATGAACTGACTTCTTTCTGCTGTAAGAGATATTCTACTTGTCTAAGCACCTACTTTTAAGGTCCTAGCTTCTAACAAAGTCTGTGGAAAATAACAGCTCCCCCCATACAAATGGAAACTTCCTGGTGCATCTTTGATTGAATCAAAGGTTAATTAACTTTGAGGAACAGTTGCACTAATTGGTGACACGCGCCATTTTACTATTTTTCCAGAACTGATTATTTGAGAAGTAAACAGATTTTAAAAGACTGAGCAATTGCTAGATACATATAACTACAAAAAGATCTCCACGTATATTTAATTAAATTGACCTTAAGCCATCCTGTAATGTTTATTTCAACAAATAGCTCACCGTGTGATCACTACTGGAATATTTGTATGACTTGAAGCATCTTTTAGGTATCATCAGTATTCAAAACATCATTAAACTTTACCGCGTGTATATCATTAGTGTCTGTAAAATGTATTACATTGGGAAAATGAGAGCAAACGCAGACGTTTCATTTGTGTGGTTCCCATCTCGTATCGCCAATTGCCAATAGACTACATGAATTTTTTATTGTCTCATGACATCTTCATATAAAATATTTTACCAATTATATTAAAAACCAAAAAGGCAACTGTTTTATTTTCTGCCTTTCTCAGGTGAAAATATTTGGAGTACTCCAACAAACTTCTTAATTAAATGCAAAGCAAAATTGAGACAGAAGAAAATCTTCCTAAAAAGTTGATAATTTAGCTGGAACTATTTCACAGAATGGTAAAGGGCATTTTAATCCAAATGTTGAAGATTCTGTAGTTCTGACCGGGATTAACAGAGTGCAATGTGTGTTGTTTTTGTTAGTTGACATAGAGTCAGCTCTAACTCATGGCGACCGCAAGTATAACAGAAAGACACATTGCTTGTTACTGCACCATCTTCATGATCGTTGGCATGTTTGACTCCATTGTTTTGACTATTAAAGAAAAGGCCTGGTGATTTACTTCTACAAATTAGCAAAGAAAACTCTGGATCACAACAAAAAGTAATTTAGAGTTTATATATTTGTGGGAGGTGTTTGCTTCACCTTAAGATAATCTATACAGTGTATGTATATATATATAATACATATACATACATATATATATATATATATAAATGTTGCCATTGAGTCGATTGATTCTGACTTGTGGCAACCCCATGTGTTACAGGGTAGAACTGCTCTATAAAGTATTCTTGGCTGTAATCTTTACAAAAGCAGATCTCCAGGACTTCTCTTCTACGATGCCACTAGGTGGGTTCAAAACACCAAAGTTTCAGTTAGTAGTTGAGTGCAAACCATTTGTGCCACTCAGGGACCTTTTAATACATAAAACCAAACCTGCTGCCATTGAGTTCATTCCAATTGATAGCTACCATAAATATTACCAAATCAGTGTAAGTAGATGGGGAGATACTAGCTGGAACTGACATTGGTTTCAGGATTTTTCGATGGACAAGAAAATAAATCTGTAATTAGGAAATGCAAAAAACACTTTTCCTATCCCTTCAACCTGTCTTTTATATCAATTGTATTAACAGATTTGTTTTCTCCTAGGAAAATGGTTAAAGAGCTCTGCTGCTAACCAAAAAGTCAGTAGTTCCAATCTACTAGCCGCTCTTTGGAAACCCCATGGGCAGTTCTACTCTGTCCTATAGAGTCACTTTGAGTCAAAATCAACTCAAAGGCAATGGGGAAGTATTTTACTGGATATCAGTTGTCCATACAAAGTAAAAGATTTCAAATAAAAAGCAAGAAAAAAAATACATGTATTAGCACAGCATTTGGCTCTCTATCTTGCTTACACTGATAATCCGGCCTGACCTTTCCTTGTCCTTTTGCATACTTCCTTCTCCCTAAGACAGCTCATTCAATGTCTGCCTGGTCCCTACATTAATTCATACCACTGGCAGTCAAATAACATTTTACTGTGCATAAAAATCAGATGGGAAGTTTTTAAAAAAATATGGATTCTTTGGCTCCACTTTCAGACATTCCGGTACAGTAAATTTTGAGTGGGGTACAGGAATCTGAGATGTTTTAAAAAAGCTTTCCCAAGTGATTTTAAGGAAGGTGGTAAACAAACCACACATTGAGGCACACTGAAATTAGATAGCTGATAGATAGATACATAGATAGACATATAGAAAGACAGATACATAGATAAAAAGAAATGCAAGTTTGAATTAATCTCAATTAAGCCTTTCTAGTAAGCTTGTACTAACCCTTGAGAAATGAAAGGCATATAACAACTTCTAATTGAAACTGTCAATTATTTTTTTTTTTTATTGTATTTAGATGAAGGTTTACAGAACAAACTAGCTTCTCATTAAACATTCAGTACACATGTTGTTTTATGACATTGGTTAACCACCCCACAACATGTCAACACTCTCCCTTCTCAACCTTGGGTTCCCTATTAGTAGCTTTACTGTCCCCTCCTGCCTTCTAGTCCTTGTGCCTGGGCTTGGGTGCCCCTTTAGTCTCATTGTGTTTTATGGGCCTGTCCAATCTTTGGCTGAAGGGTGAACCTCAGGAGTGACTTCATTACTGAGATAAAAGTGTGTCCAGGGGCCATAATCTCCAGGTTTCTCCAATCTCTGTAAACCCAGTAAGTCTGATCTTTTTTGTGAGTTAGAACTTTGTTCTACATTTTTCTCCAGCTCTGTCCAGGACCCCCTATTGTGATCCCTGTTAGAGCAGTCAGTGGTAGCCTGGCACCATCTAGTTGTATTGGACTCAGTCTCGTGGAGGCCATGGTAGTTGTGATCCATTAGTCCTTTGGGCTAATCTTTCCCTTGTGTCTTTAGTTTTCTTCACTCTCCCTTGCTCCTGAAGGGGTGAGACCAGTGGAGTATCTTAGATGGCAGCTCGCAGATTTTTAAGACCCCAGGTGCTATTCACCAAAGTAGAATGTAGAATATTTTCTTTATAATTTATGTTATGCCAATTGAGCTGGATATTTCCTGAGACCATAGTCCCCACAGCCCTCAGCCCAGTAATTTGGTCCCTCAGGTACTTTGGAGCTTCCATGACCTTGCCTTGTACAAGTTGTGCTGGCTTCCCCAGTATTGTGTACTGTCTTACCCTTCACCAAAGTTGAAACTATCAATTATGATTGACCTTGGAGATCAGGAGGTCAAACATGGTTAGTCATGAATTTTTTAATCTTATTCAACTTTTGGTTAAAATATTTTAATTGGGATCCAAAATGATTTCATTGATGAACATTAGGCATAAGGAAGTATTTTTAGATACAAAGAAGCCATTAAAATCCAATTTTGAAAAGAAAAAAAAACATTGACTTTTTTCTTCTATATATGAAACAGGAAAATTGATTGAACGTGCACTAAGGAGAAATATATAAAGGCTAATTAGCATTCTCACACAGTTCTTTTGCTTGAAGAAATACATTCTTATCAAACAATTTGCTTTTCCATGAAAAATATTTTAATTTCATTTTTTAAAAAAAGTTGTAGTCTTCTAGAAACTGGCAAATGGAATGTTACTCATAGTTGTTATTCTCGGGAACACAGAAAAGATTTCCAAGGTTATTTTTATCATCCCATGCTGACAATAAAGGACAGAGCAGACTGCCACATAGGGTTTCCAAGGCCATTATATTTATGGAAGCAGACTGCCACATCTTTCTCTTGTAGAGCAGCTGACAGGCTCAAACCACTGACCTTTTGGTTAGCAGTGGAGCACTTAACCACTGCACCACCAGGGCTTCTTTGGTGAGATATGGGACTACTTAATGGCTTTATATCTTGCATGGCTAATTTGTACTACCCAAAGTCTAAGCAACTTCCTGAAAAAAAAAAGAAAAAGTAAAAAACGGAATCAACTGGTTATTGACACCAACTAGATTAAAAAATTATGTCGTTTTTTTCTGAATTTAACTTTCTCTATTGTATAATCAATTAAAACATACAATCAACATTAAAACTATGGTTAACTAATTGCTTGATAGCATGTAAGCTATCTGGGCGTAATCATTATTCTGTCTCTTATCTATAAAAAAATTACCACATAAACTTTGAAATCATCAAAAGTAAAACAATAGAAATAGTGAAACAAAACAAGAGTAATACATAATATTTATTGTATACTTTCTGTAGGCTTGTCACTGTTTTAAGCGTAAATTAATTCTAAATCTCACAAATATACCATGAAGCCAGTTATTTTTATTTTCATTTAGCAGATGAGGAAACAGAAGCACAGAGCAAGTAAGTGACTTGCCCAAAGTAACAAGTGGACAAGTGGTGAAAGTTGATTCGGACACAGACATTTTCACTCCAGAGCCTACACCTTCAGTCACCAGGCCTAACTGTTGGTGCAGTTCTTCCTGAATGAGCTCACCACGGAAGCTTCTTCTAGTGGAATTTCCTGCAAATGAGTTAAGAAGAGAAAGTACTGGTATTCTATTGCTAGCTGTGTTGGCAATTCAAGCCCATCCAGCAGCTCCATGGGAGAAAAACTTGGCAATCTGCTCCCATAAAGGTTAAAAACTTGGCAATCTGCTCCCATAAAGATTACAGCCTAGAAAACCCTGTGGGGCAGTTCTACTCTGTCACATCGGGTTACTAAGAGTTGAAATCTACTTAACGGCACTTAACAACCACAACAACAGCTGTGTCAGGAAACAATCCAGACCCAATTCTGCACAGCAAAGCTTTGAAAATGGGAAAGCCTGTTCCCAAAATAAAAAATACGTAATAATCTGAAAGAACTGTAAATAGGCCTCTCGAGGAGATCCTTTTTGGGCCCCAGATCCTTCTGCTGACATTTGATTACCGCTATGGACAGTGTCAGAGCAATCTGCAAAACGGATTACACAGAAAGCTTAGAAAAGGATCAAAATCAATAATGTCTTAGTTACTCCAAAACATAGTCATGGTACATTTATCAGATACAACCATAGTGATACGTCAAATATCAAGCATGAGCAGGGAAGGAGGTGATCCAAATACAAGAATATCTGGAAAGTAAGTGGTGTTGACCCCTTTAAAAATGAAATTTTTAAATTTATTATTAAATAAAAATCTTGGTAGTAATCAGACAATCTGATATACAAATTTTGATACGTGTGTTCATGTATGTGTATATATATACATACATTCACATACGAATGTGTATATACACAAACATATATACACATATCATATACATAAGCACATATATCAGTGTTCTTTTCCACAGAATATGATGAATACAAGTTAATGTTATCTGAATAGTTTAAGTGTCTTGCTTAACCTTAATCATTACATGGTTCTAATAGTCTCTGTAAGTACTAAGGCATTAATCCCTTCATCACCTACGCATTAGTTGCTGCTCTCTACCAGGTACTGGTATTATAAGTATAAAAAAGCCATAGGCCTTGCTTTCAAGGAGCTCAGAGTATTGTTGGGGAGACAGAAAATGGGCTACATTCTGTAAGAGGCGTGCTCATTCATTCAACACACCTTTATTGAACAATTAATATTTCTCAGGAAATATAAGAGTTTTTTTTTGTGGTAGCTCATGTGTCCACATGGTGCTGGGAGCTATGACACCTGTATTTCAAATACCAGCAGGGTCACCCATGATGCACAGGTTTTAGTAGAGATTCCAGTCTAAGACTGGGAAGAAAAGCCTGGTCATCTACTTCTGAAAATCAGCCAATGAAAACCTTATGGATCACAACAGAACTTTTTACTACTCGCTTACTTTAGACACATTATCAGGAGGGGTCATTTGCTAGAGGAGGACATAATGTTTGGTGAAGAAGAGAGCCAGTGTGGTAAGAGAGATCCTTGGTGAGATGGATTGGAACAGTAGCTACAACGATGAACTTGAACATGCTGGTGGTCTTAACAATAATGCAGGACTGGGCAATGTTTTATTCTGTTGTATATAAGCCATGAGTCTGAGCTGTTTCAATGGCAGCTATCTATCTGTCTGTCTGTCTGTCTATGTATGTATCTATCTAAGAATATAAAGTCGGTTAAGGCACAATCCCTGTTTTCAAGTTGCTCACCAGCCTATATAGGGACCAAGGGGCCCTGGGAACAGAGCAGTTAATTCCTGGGTAGTGGCTGGCAAGACTCTCAGAAGAAGTGGTACCTGAGCAGAACTGTGAGATTGTTAGAAACTTGCCAGTAGGATGAAGAAGTGCATTGGACAGAGAAGGACTGCACACCTCAAAGCATGACCACGTGAACAAGAATAACACAGAATCCCTGTGGCACAAAGGCAGGAGACATTGCTGGAGAGTCTGAACCTTAAACGTGAATGACCCTGTCTTTGGTCAAGCTTTCAATTAACCCTTCTGAGCCACTGAGAAAACAGGTCTGTGAGAAAACCAGCTTGACTTCTGCTTCTCAAAGTGTGGACCTTCAGTACCACCTGGAACCTGGTTAGAAATGCAGAATCTCTGGTCCTACCAGAGACCTACTAAGTCGGAATCTGCTTTTTAACAAGGTCCCCAGGTGCTTCCCATGCGCATTCCAGTTTGGTAAATGCTGATCTGGGCCAGTAATCTTGAACTGTGGCTGCACCCTGGAGACACGTGTGGCCTGTTAAAGAATACTTGTGTTCTGATCCCACCCCCACACCTCTGATTTGTTTACTTTACCTGGGGCTAGAACATGCTCACAATTTTCTAGGTCCCCAAGTGATTCTAATGTGCAACTTGGGTTCAGAAGCACTGACCAAGGACAACATTCCCTAGACATGGCCCTATGTCAGGATTATCTGAGCAGAGTCCTGTCCCAAATATAACTATCCACAGTTCCTAAGGATGAGTGGATCTTGTTGACAATCTGTGTGGGTGTATGTGTGAGAGAGAGAGAGAGCTGGAAAGGGGGAAGGAAAGGGAGAGGTTTGGTCGCACAGCCAAATTTGTAAACCAAGGATCAAAGAAGAAAAGCATAAACAAACAAAAAAATTTATGATCCACAGACACTTGACGCAGGGGGAAAGCCAGAAGTTTTAATTGGAATAATAACCTACCTCGTCTAACTTACAGGATTGTTTCCAGGATATATGTGCAAAACCTCTGTTAATTATAAAAATAGTATAAATTATAATTTGAGGTCCTAATACATACATGGAAAATCACCAGATTCAAATGAAAGACATTATCTTGCACATATTGTGTCTGCCTGATTAAAAAACAGCCATGCTTCCTTTAGTTTTCCTCTTTCCACTGTGGGAGCTATAGTGTCCACTTAAAAATTTGGCACAGCCACCGCTCACAAACATAGTTGTTGGGGAAGGTACATACTACTCTCAGCCACAGCATGAGGGCAATGAGCCTACTGCCCAGTGTGGTCTGAGGCACTGCCAAGGGCATGAGTCACAGAGGTGGGGAGTGTATGGATGTACACTCAGCTGGCACTGTACATGTGAATTTCCCAGAGGCGCCTGGGCATCAGTTACACCTGAGAGCATCTAATGCTATAAAAATAGGAGCCCTCAACACAAAGTGGGAACAGACCCAGGCTATATCACTGACATGGGGCCTTGTGGTACAGTGATTAAGCTTTTGGCTGCCAATCAAAAGGCTGGCAGTTCGAATCTACCAGCTGTTCTTTGGAAACCCTATGAGGCAGTTCTACTCTGTCCTATCGGGCCGCTATGAGTTGGAATCAACTAGATAGCAACAGGTTATACCATTGACAGCCGTTGTCAATGGTGGCTGTTTAAGACCGTTCAAATCAACGTTTCTAAGTATAAAGTTTATAAGAGTTTTTAATGAGAATTCAGTGGTGACTCTTGAGAAGGTTATTTTTACTTCTTAAGCCTGTGAGTTATCTCCATTTTTTTTTCTTTTTCACAGAAAGACAATGCTTGTAAACATTATAAAAGGGTGGTCTGTTTTTGTATTTCATGTCATCTCTTTCAAAGTTAAACCGCATGTAACTGCACCTTTTAATGGCTGTATCTACCCTGAAGAAACTTACAAGGTCACTTAAACTAGGGGATTTCACTAAAATAGATTTGCCTTGAATTTCTCTTCCTCATAAACAGACACATGTTCCTTGTAATTTCTTTGAACTTTAAATTGATAAAAGGAATTAAAGTCACTGGAGGAGAGGGATAAAAAGGAACAAGAATAGCCCAGAATTACATAGCTAGAAGGGAGCTCCAGGGAGCTAGCTTTTTACTTACTGAAAGGGCTGTAACTAAGGAGTTACGTTAACCTTAAAAACATCTCCAAGAAATAGTCATCCTAGCCCCCTTCAGAAAAGGACTTTTCAAAGGTTATTCTAGTCTAAGACCTTTCCTGGCTACGTTCGCCTCCTCCTCCTTTGTCTTATGTGGAAATGTTCATCTTCTATAGAAATGACATCTCTTCACAGACTTAAAATCTTTTACTTCAGTTGTCCCAACCCTGAGGTCAACTTGGCTTTACATGAAGTAACCCAGGTTTCTTGAACTCTTCTCTTATTCTCAGTCTTTCACACATCCACCTACACTCCCCACGTATAACAGATGATTGATAAATATTGATTGCATTAAATTGACTCAATTGCTTTCTTCTAGATTGCTAGCTAGGTCACATCTAGTTTCAATTAGGAGGCCCTAAAGTGGCAGAAGAGACTCTCAAAAGAAGATTTAAATAGTCCTGAGTAATGTGAAAAGAGCGGCTGGACTGGTTAAGCGCTTGACTGCTAACATTGCCAATAACACAAAAAGTCAGTGGTTTGAACCCACCACTTGCTCCACAGTAGAAAGGTGCAGTGGTCAGCTTCCATAAAGATTACAGCCTTGAAAACCCTGTGGGGCAGTTCTACTTTGTCCTATAAGGTTGTATGTGTCAGAATTGACTTGATGACAATGGGTTTGGTTTTGGATATTTCATTGTCATCCAGCTTTTCGACCAGCCCTATTCTGTGGAGTTTACTTTTGAGCTGAGTGAGGTTTACTCTCAGAGCCTGATACACCTCAGGAGGATCATCCTTTTATTCATTGACCTGAGACTCTGTCTCACAAGACTGGTGTATCTGCCCATGGTAACCATTATCATATATGCCCTCAGAGACTGATTATTGGTTGTGGGCAAATATACCTGGCCTAAGCATCTGGGTGAGCTGTCTCACAAGGTTCTTTTTTTTTTTTAATTATTGTATTTATTTATCCCAGCTGAGTTCAGTTACATTTTATGAGTACATGTTACATACCAAGCACTTTATTGGGAATAAAAATGTGAAAGAATACAGGACCAGTTTTCAAGGCAAGAAACAAGTAAACAACCCATTGTAATCCTGATTCAAATTTGTAGCTATAAGGGCAGAGGTGTCTTTTGGGACTAAAGAGGAAGCATGCATGGTGGAAGCTCACTTGGGAGAACAACTGGCAGAGCAGCAGCCTGTCCAGAGAACACGTAGGATTCAGAGTGGAAGGCTCTCTTGGGAGAACAAATGGCAAAGCAGCAACCTGTCCAGAGAACATGCACATGATTACAACAAAGGGGGTCAGACACTGTGGAGGAAGCTTTCCTCCGGGTGGCAGCCTATGGCTGTCCTTCTAGTCACTGCCAGATAAATTTGTCTGTCCAATAAAACAACCAAGAAAAAATAAAAGACGGAGGAAAAAGGAAAGAAAACAAAAGCCAGGATAAAAAAACTGGCACTTCCCCTTTGAGAAGCTCCTGGAACAACATGACTGTCTCTAGCTTGTAGCCGTGCAATTTCCTCCTTCTTCCTACCTCATGGTAACATTACCTTCACAGTATTGTAGCAATTTTCATGTGAGTAGACACTGGGTTTCCCCTGCAGCACCTTCGAACCAACCAAAGTGGCAGGCAGCGGCTGACTCTCCTTCCTTTTGATTCCAACAGCGCTTTTGCCAGTCTCACTTCTTTGGCACATAGGATTCACCTGCCCCTCTGTCAGCATCCACTCCGAATGCTCAGGCGTGGGGGCAAACCCTCACTCATCCTTTCAGAACCTACTAGACAGGCAAGGAATTCATTCACTGGGTTGCCTCCTGAGATTACTATAGAGAGAAAGGCCTGTTCTAATATTAACCTCAGACTGTAATTTTGTCAGCCTTACAGACAAAATTCCATTTTGGCCTTTATCTTATTTTACATTCTCCCTAATGGCTTATGTTCCTCCTGGAATCTCCTTTCTTTAGACTGTATCGAGAACAGTATCCATACATACACTCCCTATCGCTAGTATCTCTCTACCTTTTATATCTACTCAATTTTCCACCAAATCTCATAATCACAGCAAATAGTTTTTAAGTCTGTGGAATAGCATTTCCCAAAATGTATTACATAAAATAGAAGTTCTATGAGATATTTGGAGAACAGGGATTTATGGTCAAATAAATTTAATAAAAAAAACAATGCAAAGTATCTTGACAGTCATGTATTATTAAAAAAAAAAAACTTTTAATATCTCTCAAGGTTAACATTCCAAAGATCAGAGTAGCCTCAATAGATATTTAATAATAAAGATCCATGGGGCCCACCTTGGACTTGCTGAATCAAAATATTTTGTATGTCTGAGAAATAAATATTTTTTACATCCCTGTTGTTTATAATGTGACCATCCTGGTCTAGATACCAGTACAAGTATCTAAGGACCTCTAGTCTACAAAATTATTTAATAGCCCTTTATGGATCATTGGTCAAAACCCTTCACACTGTTCACAATTCTTCACGGTATCATCTTTCCCATTTTTAGGAAAACTATGTAGCTACTTAGAACATAAGCAAGTATGATGAAAATAGTGCGGGAATACAATCCCTCCAGGTGGCCATTTCAGATTTCACTTCTTGAATTCTATTCTTATTCGCTTTTCTCTCCCTAACCACTCTGTCCCTAACTTAATGTTGGTGTGTCTCTGTGATTTCACAGAGCTTTAGCACCCCTTGAGTACTAATAGGAAACATGCAAAACACTGTGGGCTTCCATGTTAATACCCTTGCATGCAGCAATAAATTATTATTACTTTCTTAATGGAGTCACAAAAATATATTTTAACTTCTGAAGCTAATCTACCCAACAATATGGCAAAAGAATCTTAATTATTTTAGGTATAGAGTTTTGATCTTTATTTTCATAAAAAAAATGAGTTTGAAGCTGGAAAAAATGCAACTAAGGCTAGAATGAGGCCAAGTAATCGCAATGTGTGTTATGTAAATTTTAGTCTAGTGCATAATTAGAGCAAAAAAAAGGTAACTGGGGTGCAGTTAGTGAGAGGATGACAAGTGAATGAGAAAGAAGTGGCACGTAATAGAGACTGATTTTCAACTGAAAATATTTGCATTGAGTCCCAAGTGCAGAATTTCTTGGAAATTATCAGAAATGTAAGGCAATGAAAAGAACTTTCGAAATATTTTTTTCTTTTTAAAAATAGTTTGCTTCCTCTTTTATAGATTTACTCTCAAGATTACTAAGAAATAGCATTTGAATAGTCCCATCCTTTTTTCCCCCATTCCTGTTCTCATCTTTTAATTAAAGACTTATTACATTTGCACTTCTAAAATCAAAGTCTGCTCAATCAGCAGAAATTAACACAAAAAGATTTTTAGCATACACAGTCACCCTCCAGTGTTTTAGCTGCTTCAAAAATTAATTTTGTTTTTTTACTGCATGAGCCAAAAATAGTGTTTAGACTTAATGATATCAGTAATGACAACTAAGTTGCAAAACCAATCAAGATTTTAGCACGAATTTGGGCTCCTGCCAAAATCCCCTTCTGCCGTTTATCTTATTTCACGGAGGACAATGAGCACTCATACTTCTTTTTTCTAAAATCTGGCAGTGTTCGTGATAAAAGAGTAAGATCCTGCTTACATGTAGACGGCATTTACCTTCTGGCAGCTCTTCTCTGTTAAAGAATAGAGAACTTTGAACAATCATGATGCTTAATTTAGGAATCAAGAATTTTTTTCTGGATAAGGGGGACATTAAGCTACATCCTGCCCTGATAAAAAAAAATGCCCTGATAGACATGTTTTTTTCACAACTAAAGCCTCCCCAAGTTCTAATAAAGAAACCAATGGTCCGGGAAAGAGTGGCTGAAGTCCATGATGTGGCAATGAAAGGCCCAAGGAAGACAGCTGTGCTGAAGGCCTAGAAAGCACGAGTGCAGAACACAGAAGTAGGAAGACAGACTACAGGATCATGGCAATTGCTGCCAATGAAACATGTATGTCTGTATGTAGGGGTGTGTGTGTGTGTGTGTATACACACACACATGCATACACACAAATATATATATACACACAAAAAAAACTTTGTCAGACTGATAGGAGAAAATAACATATAATTGTTGTTTTATTTACATATCCCTGAGATTCAGAACCTTCTCATGTATTTCTTAACTTATATTTCTTCTTTTATCTGAATTGCAAGTTTGAATATATGTACTTGTTGCCTTTTTTTAGTTGCAGTTTCTCCCTTTTTTAATTATGGTGAATATATATGTAACAAAATATTTGCTATTTCAACATTCTTCACATGTACAATTCATTAACATTAATTATGTTTATCATGTTGTTCAACCATCACGATTATCCACTTACAATTTTTTTTATCACACGTAATAGAAGCTCAGTGTTCCCTAAGCAATATTCCTCTTCTCTTGAATTGACTTTGATCTTCATGTAGCATGAATATTAAAAATTTGTGTCCATTGTATGTGGCAAATACTTCTTAACTCTCTATATAAATAAATAAATAAATAATAAAACAATGGAAAGTGTACTCCAGTTAATTCCCTCCAGCTCCTGAAATAGCTTCTGAGTTACCATCTTTCTTTTTCTGTGCATGGTGAAGAGACGCCGTCTTCCTGCATAGAGAAAGAGAGAGGAGCCATCTATAAATCACTGTTACCTATCCTAACTACTTATTATTTGAGCACCATTTGATGAGAATATTCATTTTTGACTGCATTGACTTTGCACATTTATAATCAATTGTCCAAATATGTGCATGTCTATTTCTGAACTTTCTTTTCTGTTCCTTTTACCTATTTATCTATCTTTGCCAGTAGTAAAACTGTCTTGAGCACTACAGATTTATAATGAGTCTTGACACTAGGTAGTCCTCCAACTTTTACAAGAATGTCTTTGCTAACCCGTGTCTTTTGAATTTCAGATTAAATTTTCAATCATTTTGTTAAGTTTCAGCAAAAAAAAAAGTCTGCTAAATTTTTACTGTGATCATGTTAAATCTTTAGATTAATGTGAGAAGAATCTTCATCTTAACAATATTGAGTTTCTGATCTATAAATGGTATATCACTCCATTTATTTAATGTCTTTAATTTCTCTCATCAGTGTTTTGCAGTTTGCTGCATAAAAGCCTCTAACATCCCTGTTCAGGTTTACCTATACATTTTTTGTATGTTTGATGCTATTATAAATGGTATTTTTTTTTAATTTCCGTATCTGATTATTTGGGACTTAGAAATATACTTGACTTTTTGTATACTGATTTTGTATCCTTCTCTCTTGCTAAACTAACTTAATCATTCTATTATATTTTTGTAGTTTTTTTAGAATTCTACGTAGACAATCATGTCATCTGTCAATAACAAGGGTCTTACTTCATTCTTTCCAATCTAAATGCCTTTTATTTCCTTTATTTCCTAATAACCCTGATTAGAATCTTCTGCAGGAAGTTGAGTAGAGATGGTGGGAGCAGACATCCTTCTCTTGTTCCTTAGGGAGGAAGAGGTCAGTTTTTCTATTTAGTATGATGGTAGCTGTAGAATGTTCATGCTTGATCAGTTGAGAAAATTCTCTTCTATTACTAAGCTGCTATATTTTATCAAGAATGGATGTTGGATTCTATGAAATGTTTGTTTTTCTTTCTTTTGCTGCTGATTATATATGGTGAATTAACATTTTAAAATTTTTGAATGTTAAAACAATCTTGAGTTCCTGAGAAAAGCCATACTTGATCTTGGTGTACTATCCTTTTTATATATTGTAAGATTTGATTTTCTAACGCTTTTGTTTAGAAATTATGCAGCCATGCTCATGAAGGATACTGTTCCGTGTTTTCTTTTCTTGTAAAATTTTGTCTGGTTTTTGTTTCAGGATAATGTTGATTCCATGGAATGAATTGAAAAACATTCCCTCCTTTTCAATTTTCTGAAAGATTTTGTATACAATTTACATTATTTCTTCCTTAAGTGTTTGGTAACCTTCTCCAGTAACAACATGTGTACTTGGAATTTTCTGTGAGAAGCTTTTTAACTAAAATTTCAATTTCTTTAATTGATACAGGGATAACCAGATTATCTATATCTTCTTGGGTTTTAGTAGTTTGTATGTTTCAAGCAATTTGTCGGTTTCATCTAAATTGTCAAATTTATTAGCATAAACTTGTTACTAATATTCCCTTAATACCACCATAAATCCAAAACATCTGTTACGTCATCACCTCCTTTATTCCCAATGCAGGTGATTTTTATGTTCTGTCTTTGTTCCCAGCAGGTCTAGCTAGAGGATTCGAGACTTTCTTTTCTGACTCACTGATTATTTAGAAGTATTATTTACAGTATTTCCTTCCAAATATTGGAGACTTTGCAGAGGTCTTTCTGTTACTGATTTCTAATTCAATTCAATTATAATCAGAGAATATTTTTTATGATCTGAGCTTTTAAAATTTTATTGAGAATTGTTTCATCCTTCAGAATCTGGTCTACTTTGGTAAATGGTTTGGGAGTGCTTGTAAAGATTGTGTATTCTGTTGTTGTTGAATGAAGTGTTCTGTAAATGTCAATGAAGTCATGTTGGGTCGACAATGTTGTTCAAAATTTCTCTGTTCTTACTTATTTTCTGCCTATTTGTTCTAAACATCATTGGAACTGAGATGTTGAAATCTCTTACAATAATTGTGAACTTTTCTACTCTCCTTATATGCTGTATTTTTACGCAAATAATGGTGCCTTTTTCATTTGTTTGCCAACCATTCCCTCCCCCTGTGAGGTATTTTCATCAGTGCTCTATGCTCTTTTTTTTTACAGCAACATGTGAAAAAAAAATTGATACAGTGATAGTTGTGAAAATACCTCTTAGAGGGAGGGAGCAGTTGGCAGACAAAAGTAGGTGTGCATTATTTGCATAAAAATACAGTAGTTCAAACAACTTCCGCTTTATACATTTTGAAACTCTATTATTAGGTGCATAAACAGGATTATTATATACTCTTGATGGATTAGCCTTTTTAATATTGTAAAATTACCTTATTTATTCCTGGTAATATTCTCTTCTCTAGAATGTACTTTGATGGTAGTATTGCCATTCCAGCTTTCTTTTGCTTAGTCTTAGCTTAGTATCATGTTTTCTTTCTTTCTTTCTTTCTCTCTCTCTCTCTCTCTCTGTCTTTCTGTCTTTCTCTCTCTCTCTCTTTCTTACCTATTTGTGCCTTTATATTTAAAAATTTTTTTTTCTTATAAGAAGCATATGATTGGGTTAGGCTTTCTGTAAAATTAAATCTGACACTTTTTGCGTTTTAATTGTGGTGTTTATTTCATTTACACTTAATATTTTTTCTGGTATTTTGTGTTTAGCCTATCATATTGCTAAATGTGCTACATTGTTTCATGTGTTTTTGTTCACATTTTCCTCTCTTCCTAAGGTTTTATTTTGGATAAACTGAGTAATATGTATTATTCTACATATTCTGTATGGAGAGTCAGCCTCATTTCTTCAACTCAGGGAGTCCGCCAGGCTCTGTTTGGATTTCCCCTCCCTGGTTCACAGTCTTGAAACTCTGCTTTGATATGAGACAGTCATAAAACTCATTTCATTTTTCCACATCTCTTAGGAATCACTGCCCTTCATTTATGATTTCCAGTGTTTGGAAAACCACTATTTCATATATTCTGTCCCTGTTTGGGTTGTTTCAGACAGGAAAGTAAATCTGTTGGGAGGGTAAATCCAGTCCCTATTACTCTATCTTGACTAGAATAAAATTATCTAGTTCTAAATAGCCTTTTCTGACATTAGCAAGTATAATGTAGCAGGCCAGTGAATCTCGAAAATTGTCCAGAATAAGCAAGTGTATAGAAACCAAAATTAATTAGTCATTACTAGGGGAGGGCAGAAGGAGGAAAGAGGACTCAGTGCTTAGGGGGCACTGAGTTACTGTTAAAGGTGATGGAAAAATTTAGAAACAGGAAAAGGTAATGGTTGAAAGACGCGATGAATTATAAGTTAATGTCACTGAGCAGCACATATGAAGAATGTTTAAACAGCAAATGTAATGTTACATATATATTTACCACAATTTAAAGATGTCTAGAACAACAAACTTTCCACCCATTTTATTTGTACTCACACTTTGCTATTCATTCTCTCTTTTTCTTTGTTCCCTGTTTTATTAAGCAAACTGGGCCTACACAATTACTGAAACCAAATAATCAGCAATTAAGAAAAGCTAAATTACATGGAATTACTTGCTTGCTGTACTAAAAAAAAAACTGTACTACTACACGTTAAATTGGACCTGTTGCTTCATTCTCATTTGGTCCATGCAAGTAAATATAGTTTGTTTTCAAAGCTAATGAGAAATGTACATTATGAAAAAAAATTATTTTGACGGCATTTACTAACAAAACACTATAATTAAGGATGCTGCTGTTGACCCTTGTGCTAAAATAGCCCTAAATTTTTGTAGCATAAAATGAAGATTTCATACATGTAGAGCAGAAATTACATATGAAAATTTAGTAGAAGATGATATGGAACTTAGCGTATTGAGGATGTTGAAACCAACACAACAAGGCACATGAGAGAAAGTCCATTTGTATCTTTAACAAAAAATCAAGAGCAATTTTAAAAATTATTGCTCGTGGCTATCAAATCTGTAATTAAACCCTGTGTTTTATTAACTCAATTCATAATATTGAATGGTTATAATTGGAGAAAGGAGTGGTATAGGATATTGCATACGCTAATTAACTGTTATATGTGTAAAACAAAACTACATTTTACCACACAATCTACCTATAGGAGAAAACACATTACACTTCTGGGATACTCTTTCATTCATGCAGTGACGCATTAAGTGTAAAAAGAGAAGTGTTGTGGCAGGTCAGGCTTGGATTTCTAACACACCCATACTACTTTCAGAGGAACATACTTGTAAAAAATTCTATTAGGTGGGACTCCTGGCATGACAGTTTGAGCAGCTCTACCGACCCAGTCCCTGGTGGACTGGAAAAAAATGATCAAGACATTATCATGACTTCTTTCTAAAACTGACAAGTTAATTCAAAAATTTATATGGCATTTCAAGGGATCCTGAATAACCAAAACAATCTTGAATGAAGCGAAGTAAAAATATTAATATCTCCTGCTTTCAAAACTTACTAAAAAGCAATAGTAATCGAGACAGCGTGGTACTAGCATAGGGATAGACATAGATCTATGGAATAGATTCAAGAGGCCAGAAATCCATACATCTATGGTCAACTGATTTTCAACAAAGGTGTCAAGATCGTGCAATGGGGAAAGAATAGTCTTTTCAATAAATGGTGCTGGGACAACTGGATAGCCACATGGTAAAGAATAAGGTTAGATCCTTAGCTCACATCATATATAAAAACTAACTCAAAATTGATCAAAGGCCTAAATGTAAGAGCTAAAACTATAAAACTGTTCAAAGAAAATGTAAGAATAAATCTTTGTGACCTTGAATTTGGCAAAGAATTCTTAGATATGACATCAAAAGCACAAGCAACAAAAGGAAAAAGAAGATAAATTAGACTTCATCAAAGTTAAACAACTTTTATGCTTCAAAGGACACCATCAAAATGTGACAAGACAACCCAAACTGTAAAGAAAATATTCACAAATCGTATATCTGGGGAGGGATTTGTATCCAGAATATATAAAGAAATCTTAAAATTCAATCATAAAAAGACAAATAACCCAATTTAAAAATGGGCAATAGATCTGAATAGATATTTCTCCAAGGAAAATATGCAAGTGGTAAAAAAGTGCATGGATATCATTCATCATCAGGCAAACGCAAATCAAAACCACAATGAGATACCACGTCACACCAACTAGGATCACTCTAATGAAAAAGACAGGTAATAGTAAGTATTGGTGGAAATGTGGAAAAATTGAAATTTCTGTGGCAATGTAAAATCGTTTCGCTACTTTGGAAAAAAATTCTGCACTTCCTTGAAAATTAAGTGTAGAAATATCACATGACCCAGCAATTCCACTCCTAGGTACGTTGTTGTCGTTAGGTGTTGTCGAGTCCATTCCGACTCATAACGACCCTATGTACTACAGAGCAAACACTGCCCGGTCCTATGCCATCCTCACGATCGTTGTTATGCTTGAGCCCATTGTTGCAGCCACTGTGTCAACTCATCCAGTTGAGGGCCTTCTTCTTTTTCACTGACCCTCTACTCTACCAACCATGATGTCCTTCTCCAGGGGCTGCTCCCTCCTGTAACATGTTCAAAGTATGTGAGATGAAGTCTCGCCATCCTCACTTCAAAACAGCATTCTGGCTATACTCCTGAGACAGGTGTGTTCGTTCTTTTGCAGTATATTCTATGGTATATTCAATATTCTTCGCCAACACCATAATTTAAAGCTGTTGATTCTTCTTCAGCCTTTCTTATTTACTGTCCAGCATTCACATGTATATGAGGTGATTGAAAGAACCATGGCTTAGGTCAGGCACACCTTAATCCTTAAAGTGACATCTTTGCTACATACATCCACTCAGAACTTGTTCATGAACATTTATACCAGCATTATTTATAAATGTGAAAAATTGACAACTACCCAAATTTCTATCAACTGAAGAATGGACAGATAAATTGTGGAATATTATACAGTGATAAAAAGAATAAGTACTGATACATGCCGCAACATGGATGATGGAGACTCTTATACACTGCCAGTGAGAATGTAAAATTATGCAGCCACTTTGGAGAACAGTTTGGTAGTGCCTCCCAAAGTTAAACATAGAGTTACCAGATAACTCACCCATCCTACTTTTTTGTGGAAATGAAATAAAAACATATGGCCACAGAAAAGACCGGATATGAATGTTCATAGCATCACTATTCATAATAGCTAACAATTAAAACAATCCAAGTGTCCATTAAATAATGAATGGACAAACAATATGTGGTATATACATCAATGTAATATACTCGGCAATATAAAAGAATGAAGTGTTTAATGATACTATGACATGGATGACCCTTGAAAGCATTACTCCATGAGAAAGAATACAGTCACTAAAGACCATATATTTTATGATATAATATACGTAAAATGTCCCGAACGGACAAATCCGTAGAGACAGAAAGCAGATTAGTTTTTACCAGAGAGAAATGGGGAATGGCTGCTACAGGCATGCAAGTTTCATTTTGGGGCTATGTAAATGCCCTAAAATTAGATAGTGTAGATGGTTTCAAAACTCTGTGGCTATATTAAAAAAAAAAATTGCATACTTTAAGAGGGTGAATGTTGTGATATGTGAATTATATCTCAATAAAGTTATCATAAAAAAAACAATAATTTCATCAACTATAAGGTCACAGTGCAAAATCACACACCATGCAAAGAAATAAACCCACTAAGACAATTGTTGGCAGAAAACAAAAGTAGAATTTAACCACACAATATCTCGAATAATAGAATTTTTAAAATAGGGTAGAACGATAAAGAATCAAAATCATTAATGAGGAGTAAAATACAGGAAAAGACTAGACAAATTTGAAAAACTTTATCTGGAAACTTAAATATATACTTCTACACAACTCGAAGGACAAAGAAAAGTTTTGAGAGATATTAGAAAATATATGATACTTTTTTTTAATAAAATTGCATAATTAAAACTTGAGGAGAGTTCTGCTTCTGCCTATTATATAGTCAGCCATAGCAGAATATTGTACCCACCCTAACAAGGCAAAGAGAAGATGCTTAACAAACCATCCCCTTTTATTGCAAAACCACCAGATGATCTGAACTCCAAACAGCAAAAGGCCTTTCCGAGGAGATGTGGCACATACAAACTGTTTCAGCTTTAACTAACCGAAAACTACTAGCCCGTTGCTATGGAGTACATTGAACTGCCCCATAGGGTTTCCAGGAAGCAGCTGGTGGATTCAAACTGCTGACCTTTCGGTTAGCAGTTGAGCTTTTCAACTTCAGCAGAACACAAAAGGAAGAGAAAACAGCCATGAAAGAAGATAAAAATCAATCCGACAAAATTTTAGTAAGTTTATGAAGGCCACCTGTGGATTAGCTTATCAGTTTAGAATAACTGGGAGCCCCACAACAAAGGGCATTTTCACTCTCTCAGAAGCTCTTTTCCCTCGGCCTCCACTGAGTACCCACAAGAAATAACATAGGCAAGGAAGGAAACCAGACAGATACGCAGGTGCATAGGTGGCGAATAGCTGCCACTTGGGCACTGGCATGAATTCCTGCCTGCTTCCTTAGACCTTTGTCTCCTACAAACCAAATGCCTTAGCAAGTTTAGGAAAGGGGTGGAGTATGGACTAGTCCCCGCTATACATGCTCTCAAACACTGCCTCTCATTTGTCCAGTCCCTACAGGGTTGCTTTTTAGTATAGATTTCTGTTCTAATTATGCATGATCAGGAAACATCCATTATATATTACAAAGCATTACATTCTTTGCACGAGAACTCATTGACAATTTTTTGAAATGGCAACTTTTTATATCATTACTCAGCTATAATAACACACCATTTCCTGTTTAGTGTCAGCTGCCGGAAAATGACAACTGGTTGTTGTTGTTAGGTGCTGTCCGGTCAGTTCCAGCTCATAGCAATCCTGTGCACAACAGAAGGAAACACTGCCCAGTATGGCGCCACCCTCCCAGTCATTGCTGTGTCCGAGCCCATTGTTCCAGCCGCTGGGTCAATCCATCTTGCTGAGGGTCTTTCTGTTTTTCGCTGGCCCTCACTTTACCCAGCGTGATGTCCTTCTCCGGGGACTGATCCCTCCTGATACCATGTCCAAAGTATGTGGGATGTAGTCTCACCATTCTTGCCTCTAAGGACTATTCTGTCTCTTTCTTCTAAGACAGAGGTGTTCGTTCTTCCGGCAGTCCGTGATACGTTCATTATTCTTCACCAACGCCAGAATTCAAAGCCATCAGTTCCTTTCTGGCCTTCCTTACCCATTGTCCAGCTTTCACATGCACATGAGGAAAACTGGCATCATCGTTAATTTTAAGAACAATCATACTTAAGTAGTGGATTCAGTTTGCATTTTAAGAAATGACTACCAAGCTAAATTTTAATTTTGTTTTAAATCTCAGACTAATCACCTTTATATCCAAGGCTGATATTTATATTTGTGCTTTTTCCTTGCACTTTTGCCACATCCAGAGAATTGCATAATCAAGAATGAACACCCAAGAGTTAAAGTGACCCGGTGACTCCCTTTGAATGCACTCAGAGCCCAGTGAAGGAGGAGCACAAAGACGGAGAGGATCAGGCTCTCCGACGAATTCCTATCATATCAGGAAAAGAGAGTACCTACCAGTCTCCCTTTTATTATAGGTATATTTGCAATAGTCTTAGACCCTAGCTATGCTTAGAATTTAATAGGCACTTAGAAAGTTTGTATGGAAATAAACACATGAATATATGTTTTTCTTAATGTCCACTGCCTGTTTTCATTGACTTGTTGCAAATAAGAACAGTATCGATAGTAGGGAATGTTTTCCCTAGGCTGGGAAGTAGGATTAAGTCAATATGCCAAAGCCATAGCTCCATGTATTTATAAGGACTATGACAATGTCTTGAAGAACCAGGAGATTAATTACAAGGCTGCTAATTTTTTTTAATAAGGGAATGATAGTGTTGAACAAAGCTGCAGCTTTTTCTCTACTTGACGACATGAACCGTTAAACCCATTGCCATCAAATCAATTCCGACTCGTAGCAACCCTATAGGACAGAGTAGAACTGCCCTATAGGGTTTCCAACGAGTGGCTGGTGGATTTGAACTGCCGATCTCTTGTTTAGTAGCCAAGCTCTTAACCGATACACCACTAGAGCTCTTGCAAACACTTCTCAGAGCCCAGGAACTCCAGGCCCAACTACCAAAGAACTCCAGGTAAATTCTAAATGTAGAGTCAGTAGCAGAGGAAGAGTCTAGGGAAATACCCAATTTCTCTAAAGGCTGTTATTGAATCAGTATGAAGAAGTAGCCCCTACAAACAAGGTGAGAACTAAAAAAAAAAAAAGAGACTACGAATTCCTAGTAAAACCCACTGCCATTGAGTCAATTCTGACTCAGAGTGACACTATAGGACAGAGTAGAACTGCTCCATAGAGTTCCAAAGAGCACCTGGTGGATTTGAACTGCCAACGTCTTGGCTAGTAGCTGTAGTACTTACCCATTACGCCATCAGGGTTTCCGATTCTTAGTTAATTCTTAGTTAGGGGAAAGAAAATACTCATATAACAATGTGATAGTGATAGACCCTGCTCCAAAAGGGAAAGGATCTGAAAACAGGTAAGTAGATATCATCCAAATGGCACTTTATACGGCCCTCATGAGAAAACCTCCATGAACAAAATTTCACAAAGCACAAACCCAAAACACTCCAGCCCTGACTATAAGCCAATACCTCCCAGGCACTTCTGAATCACAAACACTCAAAGAATGACCAAGGGTAAGAAGGTTAGATTCAAAGCAAGAAAGAGCCATATCTCTAAAATACTGACACTGCAGATTAATGTGGCGTCCCTGGGTGGTGCAAATGGTTAGCACACTTGGCTGCTAACTGAAAAGTTGAAGGTTTGAGTTCACCCAGAGGCACCTTGGAAGAAAGGCTTGGTGATCTACTTCCAAAAAAATCAGACATTGAAAACTCTATGGAGCAAAGTTCTACTCTGACACACATGGGGTTACTAAGAGTTGAAATCTACTTGATGACAATGGGTTTTATTGGTTACAGATTAAAGTACCAATTGATTTTGAATACTAAAGTATATTGATATTATGGTTCCTGAATTTTTATAAATAAAAATTTGGTGGAAAACGCTTGCAGCCTATTTCTTAAATACCACTTTTCTATCACTTTTTATTAATCTAATAAGCATAAATTGGCAGTATGGCAATTGATCAGGTCAGTGCAATTAATTTGGTTAGATCTGCAAAAAAAAAAAACTATATCAAAATGCAAATAAATGTATGGTATTTAGTGTGATAGAAAGGAAAACAATTTTAAAGACAGTAAGCACATCTGAGCCTTGCATACTATGTATTAAACAATGACATAGACTGAAAAATATGATAGAAAATATGTAAGTAGAAAGTGAGGTTAGAACAAAAGGAATTTACCCTACCAATTCTGCTTCTCTAGTCTTTAATCCCTTCACTTTCCTCAATGTAATTTTTGCAATAAATCCGTACATTTTTGTGTTACATATAGCCCTTCTCAGCCTTTGAGAGTTTTATAAAATGTATTGATTTTCTGGTCCAACCCCAGTGTATTTATATGCTAATCCTTTGAGGTGGGGAACAGACTAGATAATTTTAAGAACTCTTCAGTAAGTCTTGAAGCCTGGGTTGATAGCCGCCGTTCGAGAACATAAACAAATGTTTATACAGGAAAACGAATGCTGCTCTTTAACAAGAAATGAGTCTATGAAAGGCATTTGACTATTCAAAAATTTCAGGGAATATTTCATTCATAGTATTAATATTGAATAAAGAATATAATTCTGTCAAGATAAAAACTAGACTTGTTATACTTAGGTGTTAATATCTAAGTCTGTATTGTTATCAAATAGGGCTAATACAAAGAAGTGTGGATCATGACTTTTTTAAAATAATATTTTATTGTAATTTTGGTGAAAGTTTACACAGCAAGTTAGGTTCCTTTTGACAATTTGCAAACATATTGATGGATAACATTAGTTACTCTTTTTCACATTGTGTCAACATTCTCTTTAATTGTGTTCTGGTTGTTTCATTTCCAGTACTCTAGTTTCCATGCCCCCTTATCTTTTTGTATTTTTTATTGCGTTTGTTCTGGTTTTAGAAAAATTAGGTTCCATAGTTTTCTCCCTATGCTTTCTTCCAGGAATTTTATACTTTTAGGTTTAATATTTAGGTCTTTGATTCATCTTGAGTTAGTTTTTGTGCACGGTGTGAGGTGTGGGTCTTGTTTAATTTTGCTACAAGTGAGTCTTAATTGAATCCCATGTTTCCATTTGGCTTGGTTCACTTTTCTTTGTTCTTTTCTCTTGTTTCTCTTGAAACTTGATAAGTTCAATTATTTTGTTTTCTAGTTCATTTATTCTATCTTCTGTCTGTTCGACTCTATTGTTGTGTTTCTCTCGCATTTTCTAATTCAATTAATTCATTCTTCAGTTCCAATAATTCTGTTTGGTTTTCAATTTTCTTATTCAGTTTTTCATTTTGTTCCTTAATTTGTTTCCCGATGTCTGTTAGTTTTCTGCCATTTTGTGATTGTAATTTTATGTTGAGAGGATTAGGGTGGGATTGTAACACCACCCTTACTCAGGTCACCTCCCTGATCCAAGGAAAGGGAGTTTCCCTGGGGTGTGGCCTGTACCACCTTTAATCTCTCAAGAGATAAAAGGAAAGGGAAGCAAGCAGAGAGTGGGGGACTTCATACCACCAAGAAAGCAGCACCAGGAGCGGAGCACGTCCTTTCGACCCTGGGACCCTGCACCTGAGAAGCTCCTCGACAAGAGAAGACTGAGGACAAGGATATTATTCTAGAGCCAACGGGGAGAGAAAGCCTTCCCCTGGAGCCGACACTCTAAATTTGGACTTTTAGCCTCCTGTGAGAAAATAAATTTCTCTTTGTTAAAGCCATCCACTTGTGGTGTTTCTGTTATAGCAGCATTAGATGACTAAGACACTGGTTTTCCCAAGAACTGCTAGAGGGCACTCTTATCCTTATGTTTTTTCACCACTGAGTAGGATTTCTGAATGAGTTTTTATGTGGGTGTTTACATCTCTGCATGTTTATTCTGGCTGGTTCTTACTGAGGTGGCTGACTTTGCTGGTGTGATAACTCTCTGTCTTCTGAGGTTTTGACTGTGGCCCTGGATGTACCCCTGGTATCAGTTTTCTTTTCCAACCTGAGTTTGGGATATTTATATTTAGGCAGTCAATGTTCATGTGTAGGGGTTCTTCTGCTGGCTGCAGATGCTGACAAAAGTGGTGGGCACAAATTTCCCAAGATGAAGGTGGGAAGCACTTTATATCTTTCCCTCACTGGTATCCTTGTACTAGTTCTCCCACATTCTTTGTCTCACTGTGGACAGGAACTCAGTTGTTTCCTTCTGTGTTGCCTATCTGATGTATTTTTCTCACCCTGGCTGAAGTTTGAGTAATGTGTACCCCCAGTATTCTAGGTCCTGTAGCCCATTTGCCTCAGGACTTGGCAAGATTCAACACCACTCACTCACAGTGCCTCAGTCTCCCTTAAGCCCTACTCAAAAGTACAGCCTGAGAACTCCCACAGCCTTAAAAATCAGGCTACAGCTTCCTCAGTTTAATGTCTGTCCTGTTATTTATTTGGGGGGTTGACTGTCCCCATCTCAAATGGCTGTGGTAACTTTAGTCTTCCAAGTGCCAGCAGCTAGTATTTTGCAGCTTCTGTTCTACCCTGTTCCTCCTCTCCTTTGCTTCTGGACTTACCTCGACTCCAGCTGCCTCCCGGAATTCTGAGATCTCAGTCTGTGTTTGTTTTTATTCATTGTTCAGTGAGTTAGTTGCTGGCAGATAAATGGGAGCAACCACTTACTTCACCTTCCTGCCTTACCCCCTCTGGATCACTGCTTTTTAAAGGCAGTGGGATATGTATAAAATGTGGTTGCACTTTGCTCCATGGAATTCTGTAAGATAAATGTATACTTGTCTTGGTGCTATGCAATTAAGTCTTCAGTGCATCTCCTAAACAAATTATTAAACACTTTAAGGAACTAATTGAGGACTTATTTATTACAGTAAAAAGAAAGGGAAACTGAATACTCACATGCCAGCCATTCCCACAAAGCAGTTGCCCTCAATGCTCTAATCACATTACCAAGACCGACAAAGGACAATGAAGAAACTTAGCTGCTGCCTCGGAGGTAATGACATTGAGTCAAGAGTCAGGAAGCAATTTGACCCAAGCAATTAGTTTGGCTGGTTATGTCCTCACCCAAAAATAAAAGATTTAAGAATGCAGTGATTGAGTGGATGGTGCTTTACTTATCTGGGAACTCTTTCCTTCCCAGATACTTATTGATCAGCTTTTCTATCTCTTTAAAGAATGTTGTTGATATTTGGATCAGGATTGCGCTGTATTTATAGACGTTTTTGGGTAGAAGTGACATTTTCACAGTGTTGAGTCTACCTATCCAGGAGCATGACATGTTTTTCCATTTATGTAGGTCTCTTTTGGTTTCTTGCAGTAGTGTTTTGTAGTTTTCTTTGCATAGCTCTTGTGTATATCCCTGGTTAGATTTATTACTAAGTTTTTCTTTTTTTTAGGGGCTATTATATAAATGGTGTTTTCCTGATTTCCTTTTCATCATTCTCTTTAATAGTGTATAGGAATCCACCTGATGTTTGTGTTTGTCTTGTGTGCTGCTTCTCTGATGAATCTTTCTATTAGTCCCAGTATTTTCTTGTGGAGCCTTTGGGATTTTAAGTGTATAGTATATCATCCGCAGATAGGAACAGTTTTACTTCTTTGTTACCAATTTGGATGTCTTTTTTTTGTTTGTTTGTTTGTGCCTTATTAACCTAGCTAGGACTTCCAGCACAATGTTAAATAGGAGTGGTGATAAAGGGCATCCTTGTCTTGTTCCAGTTCTCAGGGAGAATGTTTTCAGTCTCTTTCCATTAAGAATGATGCTGGCTGTTGGTTTTGTATAGATGCCCTTTATTATGTTGAGGCATTTCCCTTCTGTACCTATTTTATTGAAAGTTTTTATCAGGGATGGGTGTTGGACTTTGTCATATGCCTTTTCTGCATCAATTGAGATGATCATGTGATTCTTTCCTTTTATTTATGTGGTGGATTATGTTGATTGATTTTTTAATGTTAACCTATCCTTGCGTACTTGGTATGAATCCCACCTGGTCGTGGTGTATTTTTTTTTTTATATGATACTAAATTCTGTAGGATAGAATTTCGTTGAGAATTTTTGCATCTATATTCATGCAAGATATTGGTCTCTAAATTTCTTCTCTTGTGGTGTCTTTGCCAGGTTTTGGAGTCAGGATTATGCCGGCTTCATAGAATGAATTCAGAAGTATCCCTTCCTTTTCTATGTTCTGAAATAATTTGAGTAGAACAGTGTAAGCTCTTCTCTGAATGTTTGGTAGAATTCTCCAGTGAAGGCATCTGGCTGGGTCAGAGCTTTTTTTTTGTTGGGATTTTTTTTTTTTTTTTTTTTTACCTTTTAAATCTCTTCTCTTGTTATGGGTCCGTTCAGATTTTCAACTTCAGTTTGTGTTAGTTTTGGTAGGTAGTGTGTTTCTAGAAATTTTTTCATTTCTTCTCGGTTTTGAAATTTGCTGGAGTATAGTATTTCATACTACTCTGTTATGATCCTTTTATTTCAGTTGGGTCTGTATTGTAACGTCCCCTGTTTCATTTCTTATTTGGGTTATTTGCATCCTCTCCTATTTTTCTTTTGTCAGTTTGGCCAGTGGTTTGTTGATTTTGTTGATCCTTTCAAAAAAACAACTTTTGGTTTTGTTGATTCTTTCTATTGTTTTCCTATTCTCTATTTCATTTATTTCTGCTCTGATCTTTATTATTTCCTTTTTTCTGGTGGCTGTGGGCTTATTTTGCTGTTCTGTTTCTATTTACTCGAGTTGTGTAGCTAATGTTTTGATTTTTGTCCGTTTCTTCTTTTTTGTTGTGTGCATTTGTTGGTTTAAATTGACTTCTGAGCACTGCCGTTGCTGTGTTCCAAAGGTTTCGGTATTATGTGTTTTCATTCTAGTTTGATTCTAGGAATTTATCGATTCCATCTCTGATTTCTTCTGTTACCCAGTGGTTTTTAAGTAGGGTGTTATTCAGTTTCCATGTGTTTGATTTCTTTTTTCCTTGCTCTTTCTGTTTTTGTTGATTTTTACTTTGATGGTGTTGTGATCAGAGAAGATGCTTTGTATTATCTCAGTGTCTTGGGTTTTGTTGAGGGTTGCTTTGTGGCCTAAGATGTGACCTCTTCTTGAGAACATTCCATGTGCATTAGGAAATAATGTATACTTCGCAGCTGTTGGGTGGAGTGTTCTTTATATGCCTACGAGGTCAAGTTGGCTAATTATGGCCTTTAAATCTTCTGTATCTTTGTTGAGTTTCTTTCTAGATATTCTTTCCTTTACCAAGAGTGGTGTGTTGAAGTCTCCTACTATTATTGTGCAACTGTCTATTTCTCTTTTCAGTGATGTTAGAGTTTGTTTTATGTATTTTGGTGCCCTATCATTGAGTGTGTAGGTGTTTATTGTGGTTAAGTCTTCAGGATGGATCATGCCTTTAATCATCGCATAATGGCCTTCTTTATCTTTTATGGTGGATTTTGTTTTAAAGTCTATTTTATCTGAAATAAGTATTGCAACTAATGCTCTTTTTTGGTGGTTGTTTGCTTAATATATTTTTTCCATCCTTGGATTTTTAATAAATATAGATCTTTGTTTCTAAAGTGTGTCTCTTGTAGACAGCATATTAATGGACCCTGGTTTTTTTTACCCAATCTATCACTGTGTCTTTATGGGTGGGTTTAGGCCATTTACATTCAGTGTAATTAATTATTAATAGGTGTGAGTTTATTGCTGTCATTTTGTAGTGTTATTTTTGTGGTGCTGATGTTTTCTTTGTTCTCTTATTCTCCTGTGCTGAATTCCTTTTGTATGTGGATTTTTTTCTTTTGTTTTTGTGTATTTTGGGTTTCCTGAGACTCTCTGCTTTTCTTCTTATTTTGATGAGTAGGTTTGTTAACTTTCTTTGTGTTTACCTTGAAATTTACCCTTCTCTTTCTAAATTTGAACCAATATTTTATTATTAGGTATCACCGTGGCTTCCTCTTCATTAGAAAGTTCTATACCTACACGGTTTAGTCCCTCTTTTATTGTTCTGAAGTTGTTGTCATTTACAGACTAACCTCTCTGATCCCCTGCTGTAAATCTTTTAGTTTTGATTTATCTTTGAGATTTCATTTCCTAGGTTGGTGCCTGGCTGGTGGAGTCTTGTGTCCTAGATTTAGGCTACTGTCTGGTGATGTTTGTTCTCAAAATGAAGGACTCTCTTTAATAATTCTTGTAAGTTTGGTTTGTTTTTTACATATTCCCTTAACTTCTGTTTGTCTGGAATGTCCTAATTTCACCTTCATATTTGAGCAAGAGTTTTGCAGAATGTATTTTTCTTGGTTGACAATTTTTTTCTTTCTTTCAGGGTTTTGTATGTATCATCCCACTGCCTTCTTGCATTCATTGTTTCTGCTGAGTAACCACAGCTTAGTCTTATTGTTTTGCCTTTGTATATGACTTTCTTTTTCTTGAGCTGCTCTCAGGATTCTTTGTCTTGTTTTAGCAAGTGTGATTATGATACGCCTTGGTGGTTTTCTTTTAGGGTCTATCTTATACAGGGTTCTTGAGCTTCTCGGATGGTCATCTTCTCATCTTTCATGGTCTTGGGCAAGTTTTTTGTCAGCAATTCTTCAATGATCCTTTCTGTGTTTTCCATTTTCTCCTCCTGTTCTGGAACTCCGATCACTCACAAATTCATTCTCAGGGTTTATTCATTTTTCTTCATTCTTTACTCTGATTTTTCCTCAAATGCAGTGGTATCCAAGGATTTGTCTTCAATTTTGCTGATCTTACCTTCCATTGTTTAAAACTTGCTCCTCAAACCTTCTATGACGTTGTCCATTTCTGAAATCTTGTTGTTTATCTTTTGGATTTCTAGTTGTTGTTTTGTATGATTTCTAGTTGTGACTTTATATTGACATTTTGTTCTCCCATGATTTTCTTGAATACTTCCATTGTTTTGTCTGTCTTTTCCATGATTTTGTCTATATATTCCTTATTTTTGTCTGCTTTTTCCTTCATCTCTTAGATAGCCCTGAATATTAGAGATTTGAATTCCCTATCAGGTAGTTCCAGTGCCTTTTCTTCTACTGGAAGGTCATCTGGTGTTTTACATTGGACTCCTACTGGAACCATTATATCCTGTTTTTTAAATATGTTTTGATATTGTCTGCTGTCTTCAGTACATTCAGTAATTATTTTCTTTGTTTATTGATTGTAGATTTGTTTGCTTTGCCCTGCTTTTTTTGTTTTATTTGGTTATGTCTGAACAGGGGGGCTGGACATTCTTTGTTGTTGCTTGTCTGTGGGCATGATACTTCTAACTACTTTGCCCAGTGGACAGGGCCAGTCACTCAGCTATGGTGCAGCAGGGGAGGACCAGTGCAGGGGGAGGGGTTGGGATGGATCATTTGAGACACTTGCTGGGGCTGACGGGGATGGGTAGACCATGCCTGTGTTTTTCAAAGGTGCAATGCTCAGCACATGATGCAAATAGGCAGGAAGGAGGGGGGAGGATGTGATGTGTGGAGAGGTGCTCTGTCTCCTGCTGGGAGCTCTGTGAAACTGCCTTCCCATATTCCCTGTCTGCTGTTCTTGGTGGCTGAGGGGCCCAAGATGGCAAATCTGTGCCACATTAGCTAATAGGTGACCTCACTCTGTAGCTCTCCCTGTCGTCTGTTCTCTGTCAGCTTCTTATTCCATTCGGTGCTTGGTTGACTTCATTTGACTCTTAAGGTTCCAAGATTGTTGTTTGTCTCTGTTTTACTTAGTTTATTGGGTCTTTGCTGTGGACGGACATAGTGGCTCTTCTGTCTGTAAGGCTATGTTGGCTCCACCCCTATTGTCTCTACTTTTGTTAAAAAAAAAAAAAAAAAAAAACTTTTGATAATTAGGAAAAATCAATTCCCCTAAGACTAAATTCTTTAGGCTGCAATGCAGCCTTACCTCCATTTAGCTATTCTTCTGTTTCCAACATAATCCTTCTCCTACTTGTCTGGTATGTAGATTCATAGAACCAGGGAAACAAAGGGTATCAGAATAGTAGCCAAAAGCATGACCTATCAAGCCAGGTTGCTTTGTTGAAACCTGTCTCCATCACATAATAGCTGAATGTCTTGAGCAAATTACTTTGCCTCAGTAATTCAATTTCTTTAAAATGGCAATACAAAAAGTGCCTACATCAGAGCTTCCCAGAAATTAATGCACAAATCAATCACGCAAGAATATTGTTAGTATGATGCTTCTCATAGTTTCTGTTTATGAAGATAGAGAATTGGCAACAGTTGTTGGACAGTTGCGCAACATGATGAATGTAATTGATGTAACAAAATTATACAAGTGAAAAACATTAACTTGGCAAATATATTATATATATGACACATAATATGTACATATAATACATAATGTGTGTGTATGTATACGTGTGTTTTTGTGTGTGTGTATATATATATATTCCCTCCTATACCCTCCCAACCCTTTTGCTATTGAGTTGATTCTGAGTCATAGCGATCCTACAGGACAGAGTAGAACTGCCAAGCTCTTAACCACTGTGCCACCAGGGCTCTCTCTCTCTATATATATATACTGTCCTGGAAGAACTACAACCAGAGTGCTCTTTGGAAGCGAGGATGGCAAGACTTCATCTCATGTATTTTGGACATGTTGTCAGGAGGAACCAGTGCCTGGAGAAGAACATCATGCCTGGTAAAGTAGAGGGTCAGCAAAAAGATGGAGATCCTTGATGAGATGGATTGACACAGTGGCAGCAACAATGGGCTCACACGTAGTCAAAATTGTGAGGATGGCGCAAGACCAGGCAGTGCTTCGTTCTGTTGTATATAGGGCTGCTATGAGTGGAAACTGACACAACAGCACCTAACAACACAATAACACCTGTATATGTATGTATATATATATATATATATATACAGAATTTAAAAAAAATGGCAGAGGATCTTAGCAAGTACAGACCACTATCCACTACTACCACCAACAACAACAAAATGCTGCTTCTGATTAACAATATCCAGTGTGGAGCATGATAATCTGCATTTTTAATAAAGAATGTACCAAAGTTTGTTTATCCATTCTCTAGTTAAAAGATGCTTGAGTTGTTTTCACTTTATGGCCATTTTAAATAAAGCTGCTTTAAGTATTTGTGTACAGGCTTGTGAAGACAGGTTTTCATTTCATTTGAGCAATAACTTAGGAGAGCAGTGTGTGATTTGCATGGTTAGTGTAGGCTTCTGTTTTTGAAGAATTGCCAAATGTTTTCCCAAAAGCAATCCATCCCAAGTATTCTGTATCTTCATCAGCACTTGTTAATGTCAGGTTGTTCGACTTTGGCCATTCTAATAGATGTGTAGTGGTATCTCATTATTATTTTAATTTGGGTTTCTTTAATGACTAATGTTGTTGAGCATCTTTTCATGTGCTTAATGGTCATACATACACTGCCTTTGGAGACATGTTTATTCAAATTTCTTTCTTATTTTTTAATTCAGTTGTTTGTTTTCATTATTGAGTTTTGAGAGACTTTAATACATTCTGGATACAAGTCCTATGTCAAAAATAAAATTTGCAAATGTTTCTTCCAGGCTGTGACTTGTGTTTTCATATTCTTAATGGAGTCTTTCACAGAGCAAATATTTTAAATTTTTAATGAAATCAAAGTTATCAACCTTTTGTGTGGCACAAACAACTAAGCACTTGACTGCTAGGTGAAAGGTTGGCAGTTTGAACCACCCAAGGGCAACTTAGAAAACAGGCCTAGTGGTCTGCTTCATTGAAAACCCTGTGGAGCATTTCTACTCTGCACAAATGAGGTTGCCGTGAGTTGGAACTGACTCAATGACAACTAACAACAACAAATCTCTTATGGAGAGGGCTTTGGTGTAGTCTGTAAGAACTATTTGCCTAAAGTTACAAAGATTTTCTTCTAAAAGATTTCTAGTTTTGAATTTTAAATTTAAGCTTATAATACATTTTGAGTTTTTTTTTTTTTTGAGAAAGGGGCTGTGTTTCGTTTTGCAGTTAGAAGTCCAATTGTTCTAGCACCATCTGTGGAAAACAACTGTTATCCATCCATTGAATTACCTTTTCACTTTTGTTAAAAATTAGTTGACTATAATTGCACATGTCTTTTTTTTGTGACATTTTATTGTGTTCCTTGATCCGTGCACCTATTATTTCACAAAAGCACACTGTCTTGATTACTATACCTTTAGAATAAGTGTTAAAAAATTGGGTTGTGTGCCCGCCAAATTTAGTTTTTCCTTCTCAAAACTGTTTTTGCTATTCTAGGTTCCTTGTCTTTCTATACAAATTTTCTAATCTTTCCATTAATATTTACACATCAAGTTCAGCGACTTTGATTCTTTGAAATGAATGTGTAGATAAATTTTGGGAGAATTGAAATCCTAACAATATTAAGTAGTTCACTCCACGAGCAAAGCATGTTGTTGTTGTTGTTAGGTGTTGTCGAGTCAGTTCCGACTCATAGCGACCCTGTGCACAACAGAACGAAACACTGCCCGCTCCTGAGCCATCCTTACAATCGTTGTTATGCTTCAGCTCATTGTTGCAGCCACTGTGTCAATCCACTTCGTTGAGGGTCTTCCTCTTTTCCACTGACCCTGTACTCTGCCAAGCATGATGTCCTTCTCCAGGGACTGATCCCTCCAGACAACATGTCCAAAGTATATAAGATGCAGTCTCGCCATCCTTGCCTCTAAGGCGCATTCTGGCTGTACCTCTTCTAAGACAGATTTGTTCGTTCTTTTGGCAGTCCATGGTATGTTCAATACTCTTAGCCAACACCGCAATTCAAAGGCGTCAATTCCTCTTCAGTCTTCCTTATTCATTGTCCAGCTTTCACATGTATACGATGTGATTGAAATACCATGGCTTGGGTCAGGTGCACCTTTGTCTTCAAGGTGACAATTTTGCTCTTCAACACTTTGAAGAGGTCCTTCGCAACAGATTTACCCAATGCAATGGGTCTTTTCATTTCTTGACTGCTGCTTCCATGGCTCTTGATTGTGGATCCAAGTAAAATGAAATCCTTGACAACTTCAATCTTTTCTCCGTCTATCATGATGTCGCTCATTGGTCCAGTTGTGAGGATTTTTGTTTTCTTTATGCTGAAGTGCAATCCATACTGAAGGCTGTGGTCTTTGATCTTCGTTAGTAGTGCTTCAAGTCCTCTTCACTTTCAGCAAGCAAGGTTGTGGCATCTGCATAATGCAGGTTGTTAATGAGTCTTCCTCCAAACCCGATGCCCTGTTCTTCTTCATATAGTCCAGCTTCTCGGATTATTTGCTCAACATACAGATTAAATAGTTATGGTGAATGAATACAACCCTGATGCACACCTTTCCTGACTTTAAACCAATAAGTATTCCCTTGTTCTGTCCAAACAACTGCCTCTTGATCTATGTAAAGGTTCCTCATGAGCACAATTAAGTGTTCTGGAATTCCCATTCTTCGAAATGTTATCCATAGTTTGTTATGATCCACACAGTCGAATGCCTTTGCATAGTCAATAAAACACAGGTAAACATCCTTCTGGTATTCTCTGCTTTCAGCCAGGATCCATCTGACATCAGCAATGATATCCCTGGTTCAACATCCTCTTCTGAAACCGGCCTGAATTTCTGGCAGTTCCTTGTCGATATACTGCTGCAGCCGTTTTTGAATGATCTTCAGCAAAATTTTGCTCGCATGTGATATTAATGATATCGTTCTATACTTTACACATTCAGTTGGATCATCTTTCTTGAGAACAGGCATAAATATGGATCCCTTTCAGTCAGTTGGCCAAGAAGCTGTCCTCCATATTTCTTGGCATAGACAAGTGAGCACCTCCAGTGCTGCATCTGTTTCTTGAAACATCTCAATTGATACTCCGTCAATTCCTGGAGCCTTCTTTTTCACCAATGCCTTCAGAGCAGCTTGGACTTCTTCCTTTACTACCATTGGTTCCTGATCATATGCCACCTCTTGAAATGGCTAAATATCGACTAATTCTTTTTGGTATACTGACTCTGTGTATTCCTTCCATCTTCTTTTGATGCTTCCCGCATTGTTTAATATTTTCCCAATGGAATCCTTCCCTATTGCAACTCAAGGCTTGAATTTTTTCTTCAGTTCTTTCAGCTTGAGAAACACCGAGTGTGTTCTTCCCTTTTGGTTTTCCATCTCCAGCTCTTTGCACATGTCATTATAATACTTTACTTTGTCTTCTCGAGACGCCCTTTGAAATCTTCTGTTCAAGTCTTTTATTTCGTCAATTCTTCCTTTTGCTTTAGCTGCTCGACGCTCAAGAGCAAGTTTCAGAGCCTTCTTTGACATCCATCTTGGTCTTTTCTTTCTTTCCTGTCTTTTCAGTGACCTCTTGCTTTCTTCATGGATGATGTCCTTGATGTCATTCCACAACTCATCTGGTCTTCAGTCATTAGTGTCCAGTGCCTCAAATCTATTATTCAGATGGTCTCTAAATTCAGGTGGGATATACTCAAGGCCATACTTTGGCTCTCGTGGACTTGCCGTGATTTTCTTCAGTTTTAGGTTGAACTTGCATATAAGCAATTGATGGTCTGTTCCACAGTCGGCCCCTGGCATTGTTCTGACTGGTGATATTAAGCTTTTCCATCATCTCTTTCCACAGATGTAGTCAATTTGATTTCTGTGTGTTCCCTCTGGCGAGGTCCATGTGTACAGTCAGCATTTATGTTGGTGAAAGAAGGTATTTGCAATGAAGAAGTCGCTGGTCTTGCAAAATTCTATCATTCAATCTCTGGCATATTTTCCAACTACTGATTCTTCTTCTTTATTTCCACCTTTCACATTCCAATTGCCAGTAATTATCAATGCATCTTGATTGCATGTCAGATGAATTTCAGACTGCAGCAGCTGATAAAAATCTTCTATTTCTTCATCTTTGGTCCTAGTGGTTGGTGTGTAAATTTGAATAATAGTCGTATTAACTGGTCTTCCTTGTAGCAGTATGGATATTATCCTATCACTGACAGCGTTGTATTTCAGGATAGATCTTGAAATGTTCTTTTTGACGATGAATGCAACACCGTTCCTCTTCGAGTTATCATTCCCAGCATAGTAGGCTATATGATTGTCCGATTCAAAATGGCCAATACCAGTCCATTTCAGCTCACTAATGCCTAGGATATCGATGTTTATGCATCCCATTTCATTTTTAATGATTTCCAATTTTCTCAGATTCATACTTCATACATTCCAGGTTCCGATTATTAATGGATGTTTGCAGCTGTTTCTTCTCATTTTGAGTCATGGCACATCTGCAAGTGAAGGCCCCAAAAGCTTTAGTCCATCCACGTCATTAGGGTAGACTCTACTTTTGAGGAGGCAGCTCTTCCCCAGTCATCTTCTGAGTGCCTTCCAACCTGGCAGGCTCATCTTCCAGCACTATATCAGACAATATTCCACTGCTATTCACGAGGTTTTCACTGGCTAATGTTTTTCAGAAGTAGACTGCTGGGTCCTCTTCCTAGTCTGTCTTAGTCTGGAAGCTCAGGTGAAACTTGTCATCCATGAGTGACCCTGCTGGTATCTGAATACCGGTGGCATACCTTCTAGCATCACAGCAAAATGCAAGCCCCCACAGTACGACAAACTGACAGACATGTGAGCAAAGCATGTTTATCCATTTATTTAGGTCTTCTTTGATTTCTTTCATCAGTGTTTTGTAAGTTCAGTATACATATTCTGCAAATAATTTGTTTAATTTATATAATAGTATTTATTTTATTGTTGGTGCTCTGTGGATGGCAGTTTTGTTTTTTTAATTTCAATTTCCAGTTGTTCTTTGCTAGTATATAGACCTTACAGGGCAGTTCTATTCTCTCCTATAGGGTCTCTATGAGTCAGAATTGACTTGATGGCAATGAGTTTGGTTTCTTTTGTTGTTGTTGTTGGTTTTACTATGTAGAAACACAATTGATATTTGTGCATTAATTTGTTTCCAGTGACCTGCAGTGGTTGGAACCCACTAGCTACTCTGAGGTAGAAAGATGTGGCAGTCTACTTCTGTAAAGATTTGCAGCCTTGGAAATCATATGGGGTAGCTCTACTCTGTCCTATAAGGTTGCTATGAGTTGGAATTGCCTTGACAGCAGTGGATTTAATGGGTAGGAGCTTTTTTGTTGTTTCAACAGAATTTCATACACATTAAATTTTATCTTCTGCTAAGGGAGAAATTACTATCCCTTCATGTCCAATTGGTATTCTTACTGTTTCTTTTTCTTGCTCTATACCACAGGCAAGAAATTTCCGCCACAAGGTTGAGTGGGCACAGAGAGAGAAGACCTCCTTGCCTTTTTTCCAGATATTAGAAGGAAAACATCCAGTATTTAACTAGTAAGCATAATGTTATGATAGCTGTAGGTTTTTATAGATTGGCTTAATACTAGTTTACTAAGAAGTTTTATTAGAAATGGAAATCAAATTTTGTCAAATGATTTTTCTGCATCTATTGAGATGATCATGAGGTTATATTTGTTAGTGTGGGGCAATACAATGTTGAACGAGCTTTGACTCTCAGGATAAACCCCATTTGATTGTAATTTTTTAAATATTTATTAGTATCTTTATGTGCTTATGTAAAAAATTTGTTGATTTTTTTTTTTATAAGGTATATTGTCTCATTAAGACAGTCTCTCACGAGTGAGGAATTTCATTACATGTTCATGAGAGCTATTGTCTATAGTTCTGCTGTAATATTTTTGGCCTGGTTTTTGTGTCAGACCAATGCTTGCCTTAGTAAGCTCACAGGGTAAAAGTCAATTAAAATAATTTGACATTTATTTCCGTTAAAAACTCTCATCAAACTAGTATTAAAATAGAAATTTCTTAACCTAATGAAATGAATTGGGAAGGGGCCCTTACCATTGGAGAGCTAAAAAAGAATTGATATTTCATTCATTAAATGTCTAATAAAATTCACCAGTTAAAACATCTGGTGCTAAAGTTTTGTATGTTGGGAATTTTTTAACTATAAAATAAATTCATTTTGTAGATATGGGGCTATTTATTTTATCTATTTCTTCTTGAGTAAGTTTTGATAGTTCTGTAGTTTTTTAAGGAACTGGTCCATTTCACCCAAGCTTTTAAATTATTAGACATAGAATCATTTGCAGTATTCCCTTGTTCTTTTTTATTTTATTTTATTATTTTTTATTGTACTTTAAGTGTAAGTTTACAAATCAGGTCAGTCTCTCATATAAAAATTTACATACATCTTGCTATACACTCCTAATTGCTCTCCCTCTCATGAGATTCTACTGTTCTTCCCTCGACTCTCTCTCCTCCTGTCCACTCGGGTAGCTTCTAGCTCCCTCTGCCTTCTCATCTCCTCTCCAGAGAGGCGATGTCAACATAGTCTCATGTGTCTACTTGATCCAAGAAGTTCGTTCTTCACCAGTACCATTTTCTATCCCGTATTCCAGTCCAGTCCCTGTCTGAAGAGTTGGCTTTGGGAATGCTTCCTGTCTTGGGCTAACAGAGGGTCTGGGGACCATGGCCTCTGGGGTCCTTCTAGTCCCAGTCTGACCATTAAGTCTGGTCTTTTTATGAGAATTTGGGGTCTGCATCCTACTGCTCTCTAGCTCCCTCAGGGGTTCTCTGTTGTGTTCCCTGTTAGGGCAATCACCAGTTGTGTCCAGGCACCATCTAGCTCTTCTGGTCTCAGGCTGACGTAGTCTCTGGTTTATGTAGTCCTTTCTTTCTCTCAGACTAATAATTACCTTGTGTCTTTGGTGTTCTTCATTCTTGCTTGCTCCAGGTGGGTTGAGACCAATTCATGCATCTTAGATGGCCGCTTGCTAGCACTGAAGGCCCCAGATGCCACTCTCCAAAATGAGATGCAGAATGTTTTCTTAATAGATTTTATTATGCCAATTGACTTACATGTCTCCTGAAACCATGGTCCTCAAACCCCCGCCCCTGCTACACTGGCCTTTGAAGTGTTCAGTTTGTTCAGGAAGCTTCTTTGCTTTTGGTTTAGTCCAGTTGTGTTAACCGCCCCTGTATTGTGTATTGTCTTTCCCTTCAACCTAAAATAAAACTTATCTACTATCTCATTAGTAAATACTCATCTCCCTCCTTCCCTCCCCACTCTCATAACTATCAAAGAATATTTTCTTCTCTTTTTAAACTATTTCTCCATTTCTTATAATAGTGGTCTTATACAATATTTGTCCTTTTGCAACTGACTAATTTCACTCTGCATATTGTCTTCCAGATTTCTCCACGTTATGAAATGTTTCATGGATTAATCATTGTTCTTTATCGATGTGTAGTATTCCATTGTGTGACTATACCATAATTTATTTATCCATTCATCCTTTCATGGGCACCTTGGTTGCTTCCATCTTTTTGCTATTGTAAAGAGCGCTGCAATGAACATGGGTGTGCAAATATTTGTTCGTGTAAAGGCTCTTATTTCTCTGGGATATATTCCAAGGAGTGGGATGGCTGGATCTTATGGTAGTTCTATTTCTAGTTTTTTAAAGACCCGCCAAATCGATTTCCAAAGTGGTTGACTACTGTGGCAGTATAATAGGTTCTAAAAATCAGGTAGAGTGAGACCTCCCACTTTCTTCTTCTTTTTCAGCAATGCTTTACTTATCCGGGTCTCTTGCATTTCCATATGATGTCCGTGATTTGTTTCCCCATCTCATTAAAAAATGTTATTGGAATTTGAATCGGAATTGCACTGTATCTGTAGATGGCTTTTGGTAGAATAGACATTTTTACAATGTTAATTCTTCCTATCCATGAACAAGGTACATTTTTCCACTTATGTAGTTATCTTTTGGTTTCTTGCAGCACTACCTTCTAGTCTTCCTTGTATAGGTCTTTTACATCTTTGGTAAAATTTATTCCTAAGTATTTTATCTTCTTGGGGGCTACTGTGATGGTATCGATTTGGTGATTTCCTCTTCAATGTTCTTTTTGTTAATGTATAGGAATCCAACTGATTTTTGTACGTATCTTGTAACCTGTTATTCTGCTGGACTCTTCTATTAGTTTCAGTTTTCTTGAGGATTCCTTACGGTTTTCTGTGTATAAGATCATGTCATCTGCAAATAGAGATAATTTTACTTCTTCCTTGCCAATCTGGATGCCCTTTATTTCTTTGTCTAGCCTAACTGCTCTGGCTAGGACCTCCAGCACAATGTTGAATAAGAGCGGTGATAAAGGGCATCCTTGTCTGTTTCCCGTTCTCGAGGGAAATGCTTTGAGGCTGCCTCCATTTAGGATGATGCTGGCTGTTGGCTTTGTGTAAATGCCCTTTATTATGTTGAGGAATTTTCCTTCTATTCCTATTTTGCTGAGAGTTTTTATCATGAATGGGTGTTGGACTTTGTTAAATGTCTTTTCTGCATCAATTGATAAAATCATGTCGTTCTTGTCTTTGTTTTATTTATGTGGTGGATTACATTAATTGTTTTTCTAATATTGAACCATCCTTGCATAATTGGTATAAATCCCACTTGGTCATGGTGGATTTTTTTTTTTTATATATGTTGAATTCTATTGGCTAGAATTTTGTTGAAGATATTCGCTTCTATGTTCATGAGGGATATAGGTCTGTAATTTTCTTTTTTTCGTGCTGTCTTTAGCTGGTTTTAGTGTCAGGTTATGCTGGCTTCATAAAATGAGTTAGATGGTATTATGTCCTTTTCTATGCTTTGAAATACCTTCAGTAGTAGTGGTGTTAACTCTTCTCTGAAAGTTTAGTAAAACTCTGCAGTGAAGCCGTCAGGGCCAGGGCTTTGTTTTTGCTGGGAGTTTTTTGATTACCATTTCAATCTCTTTTTTTGTTATGGGTCTATTTAGTTGTTCTACTTCTGTTTGTGTTAGTTTAGGTAGGTAGTGTGTTTCCAGGAATTCATCCATTTCTTCTAGGTTTTCAAATTTGTTAGTGTACAATTTTTCATAGTAATCTGATATGATTCTTTTAATTTCAGTTGAATCTGTTGTGATATAGCCCATCTCATTTCTTATTCAGGTTGTTTCTTTTCCTGTATTTCTTTAGTCAGTCTGGCCAATGGTTTATCAATTTTGTTAATTTTTTTCAAAGAACCAGCTTTTGTCTTTGTTAATTCTTTCAATTGTTTTTCTGTTTTCTAATTAACTTAATTCTGCACTAATTTTTATTATTTGTTTTCTTCTGGTGCCTGACGTTTTCTTTTGTTGCTTTCTTTCTATTTGTTCAAGTTGTAGGGAGAGTTCTTTGATTTTGGCTTTCTTCTTTATGTATGTGTGTATTTATTAATATAAATTGACCTCTGAGCACTGCTTTTGCTGCGTCCCAAAGGTTTTGATAGGAAATGTTTTCAGTCTAGTGGAATTCTATGAATTTCTTTATTCCCTCCTTAATGTCTTCTACAACCCAGTCTTTTTTGAGCAGGGTATTGTTCGGTTTCCAAGTGTCTGATTTCTTTTCCCTGGTTTTTCTGTTATTGGTTTCTACTTTTATGGCCTTGTGGTCTGAGAAGATGCTTTGTAATATTTCGATGTTTTGGATTCTGCAAAGGTTTGTTTTATGACCTAACGTGATCTATTCTAGAGAATGTTACATGTGCACTACAAAAGAAAGTATACTTTGCATCTGTTGCATGGAGTGTTCTGTATAAGTCTTTGAGGTCAAGTTGGTTGACTGTAGCAATTAGGTCTTCCGTGTCTCTATTGAGCTTCTTACTGGAAGTCCTGTCCTTCTCTGAAAGTGGTGTGTTGAAGTCTCCTACTATAATTGTGGAGGTGTCTATCTCACTTTTCAGTTCTTTTAAAGTTTGTTTTATGTATCTTGCAGCCCTGTCATTGGGTGCATAAATATTTAATATGGTTATATCTTCCTGGTCAATTGTCCCTTTAATCATTATGTAGTGTCCTTCTTCATCCTTTGTGGTGGATTTAACCTTAAAGTCTATTTTGTCAGAAATTAATATTGCTACTCCTGCTCTTTTTTGCTTGTTGTTTGCTTGATATATTTTTTCCATCCTTTGAGTTTTAGTTTGTTTGCATCTCTAAGTCTAAGGTGTGTCTCTTGTAGGCAGCGTATAGACAGATCATGTTTCTTTATCCAGCCTGAGACTCTCTGTCTCTTTATTGGTGCATTTATATTCAGCGTAACTATAGATAAGCATGGGTTTAGTGCTGTCATTTTGATGCTTTTTTGTGTGTGTTGTTGACAATTTCGTTTTTCCACTTACTTTTTTGTGCTGAGAAGTTTTTCTTTGTAGAATGTGTGTTCCTCCTTTTCTTAGTTGTTGAATTTATTTTTGCTGAGTCTTTATGTTTATCTTACTTTTTATTTTGAAATATGGAATTATTAGACCTCTTTGTGGTTACCTTAATATTTACTCCTATTTGACTAAGTAGAAACCGAACTTATATCACCCTATATCGCCTTGGTTTCCTCTCCTTATGGAAGATCTATGCCTCCTGTATTTAGTCCCTCTTTTTTGATTATTGTAATCTTTTACATAATGACATCAATGTTTCCCTGTTTTGAGCAATTTTTTTTAAATTAATCTCTACTTGTTTTTGTGATTTCCCTGAGTTGATATCAGGATGTTTCGTTCTGTGACCTTGTGTTGTGCTGGCATCTGATATTATTGATTTTCTGACAAAGAATTTCCTTTAGTAATTCTTGTAGTTTTGGTTGGTTTTTGCAAATTCTCTAAGCTTCTGTTTATCTGTAAATGTCTTAATTTCACCTTCATATTTGAGAGAGAGCTTTGCTGGATATATGATTCTTGGCTGGCAATTTTTTTCTTTCAATGCTCTGTATGTGTCATCCCATTGCCTTCTTGCCTGCCTGGTTTCTGCTGAGTATTCTGAACTTATTCTTATTGATTCTCCTTTGTAGGTGACTTTTTGTTTATCCTAGGCTGCTTTTAAAATTTTCTCTTTATCTTTGGTTTTGGCAAGTTTGATGATAATATGTCTTGGTGATTTTCTTTTGGGATCTACCTTCTATGGGGTTCGATGAGCATCTTGGATATATATCCTTTCATCTTTCATGATGCCTGGGAAGTTTTCTGCCAACAATTCTTCAACTATTCTCTCTGTATTTTCTGTTAACCCTCCCTGTTCTGGAACTCCAATTACATGCAAGTTATTCTTCTTGATAGAGTCCCACATGATTCTTAGGGTTTCTTCTTTTTTTTTTTTAATTCTTTTATCTGATTTTTCTTCAAATATATTGGTATCATTTGCGTTATCCTCCAGCTCCCCCACTCTGCAGTCCAATTCGTCAATTCTGCTCCACTGACTTCCTATTGAGTTTTCTAATTCTGTAATTTTATTGGTAATGTTCTGAATTTCTGAACGCTGTCTCTCTATGGATTCTTGAAACTTATTAAATTTTTCACTATGTTCTTGAATAATCTTTTTGATTTCTTCCACTGCTTTGTCTGTGTGTCCTTTGTCTTTTTTGGTATATTGCCTTATTTCTTTTCTGAGGTCACCCCTGATGTCTTGAAGCATTCTGTATATTACTTTTTTTATATTCTACATCTGGCAATTCCAGGAAAGTGTCTACATCTGGGAATGATTTTGATTCTTTGATTTCTTTGATTTGGGGGTTTGTAGAAGCAATCATGGTCTGCTTCTTTACGTGATTTGATATTGACTGCTGTCTCCAAGCCTATTTATAAGACACTGTAATGTTTTCTTTTGTATTTGCTCACTGAGTCTTATCTTCTTGTTTTGTTTTGTTACAATACACCCAGATGGGCTACTGGATTGCACTATCTTGATTGCTGTAGCTTTTGAATCACTTATGTCCTGTTACCAGCCGGTCTGAGCTGTTACCAGGTGTATGAGCCTATGAGTCCATTCACTATTCTTGAATAGAATCAGCTCAGGTGTTCTGATAATGGGTCACCTAGTGTGTGGTGTAGGCGCTCACCTATTAACTTAGAGAAGTAGTGGTGATGGTTGTATGGGCCAGTTGCTAGTAGCGGCAGGGGGTCACACTCTGAGGAGGGCAGGATGCTGACAGCCTTCCCCCAAGTGTCAGTGAGGGAGGAGTGGCTCTATTCTCTAGAGCGCACTGGTGGTTAAGCTCTGCAGCTGTACCTTAGGCACCCAATGCTTGTACCACTATAGATTGGTATGCGTCGCTATCCTCAGATCCCTTTAACAGGTGGCTAGGTGGTGTGGGTGGAGCCTCAGCCCTCAGTTCCCTGCTGTGGATCAGTGAAGGCTCTGTTTAATAGGTAGAGAAGTATCAGACATCCAAAATTTGCCTTTCCACTGCTCAGCTAAAACAGTTACAATCAGATCTCTATCAGAATTGCCTTTGCATTATAATAGCCACCTGGTTCCCTATAGGGATGAAAGCCAAAGACCCGTGGGTCTCTTAAGCCTGGATGGAGTCATTTCTGTATTGTTATTTCAGTTTAAGGAAGTCAGGGAAGGGTTTTTCCTTTGATTGTTAAATCCTGCTATTCTCAGGCTGGGAGAATGGGTTAGAAAAGAAAGAAGAAAAAAAGAAAGAAAGAAAGAAAGAAACTGGCAGTGCACTTCACTCTCTGGCCCAGGGAATTCCAATGTTAATGAAGCTGGCTGGGGCTGGGAGGTGAGGGACCAGATAGATAGGAGAGAGTAGGGTGGCAAGATAGACAAAGTTACTTATCTTGTTTGGTGAGGACTGTTTTTTCTGAGATTCCAGAGGGGTGGGTAGCTTTTGTATGCTGACTGGATCCCTACTGAGACTGCCCCAGAGGGTTAGGGCTGCATCCCATGCTTGCTCTATCTCAGGAAACCGCAATCAGCTCCTTCACACTTAGTCCGAAGCCCAGCGCCAAGGTTTCCTGTCTGGGACACTGCGCTCCAGACTCCAGGAACAGCTGCTGCTTCCCTGTGGTTTTTTGTTTGCCTGTCAGCCACATCAGTGTGCAGCCTGCGTGTGCTGGCTGGGTCTCCTTCGAGGTTGGTCCTGGGGGTTAGGCCTGCCTCCGTACTTGCCCTGTCTCAGTAAGCCACAATCAGGCCCACCACTCTGGCACCAGGGAACCATAAGGGCTCAAGGCTGCGGCATGACACACTGGCTCCAGAAGCAGTCACTGTTTCAGCATGTGGCTTTTTGCTCCCCTGTCACTCAGGTCAACTCCTTAATTCTGTGTTTAATGGTCAGGGTTCATAGATTGTCCTGTATGTAATTGATTCACTTGTTTTTTCGAGTCTTTGTTGCAAAAGGGATAAGAGAAAGCTTCTACTTAGTCAGCCATCTTGGTCCTGCCTCTCTGTGGTATTTTATTGAATTTTTGGTGAAAGTTTAAACAGCAAATTAGGTTGGCATTTAACATTTTCTACACATATTGTTCAGCGACATTGATTATGTTTTCCACATTGCCTCAAAATTATCATTCTCACTTTTTCTATTCTGGTTGCTCCTTTTTCATTACTCTTGCTTTCTTGCCCCCTCCCCCAACTTTCCCATCTCTGCTTTAGGGTAAATATTGACCATTTGTTCTCAAATTGATTTTTTTTTTTTTTTTTTAATATATAAAAGGAGCACAGTATTCATGGCTGGTTTTGTTTATTCTGTGAACCAATCTGTTATTTAGTTGGAAAGCAACCTCTGGGAGTAGTTTCAGTTCAAAGTTTAAAGGGTATTGCAGGGTGATAGTCTCAGAAGTTCCTAGGACTTTGCCAATCCAGTGAGTCCGGCCTTATTTTTTTCAAAGATTTTGAGTTTCCTTCTACAATTTTCTCCCATTCTATCTGGGCAATCCATTGTGGCCCCAGTCAGAAATATTGGTAATGGAAGCTGGGCACCATCTAGCTCTTCTTGTCTCTGGTTAGGTGAGGCTGTGGTTTGTGTAGGCAGTTGGTCATACAGACTGGTTTATTCTTTGAGTCTTTGGTTTTCTTCTTTCCCTTTTGCTCCAGACAATTAGAGGCCTATAGTCATACCTCGTGGCCACTGATAAGCTTTTAAAACCCCATTTGCTACTTACCAAACTAGGATGTACAACATGAACATTATAGACTGGATTGTGCAAACTAACTGATATGTCCCACGAGACTATGGTCTTAAGACTTCAAACCCAGTAAATCAATCCTGTAAGGTGTTCTGTTATGTCTGGTAGGTAGCTATGAGTATTCCCCCTATGTGCTTTATTATATGTATGACTATATGTGCAGCATTCACAGATATATATATATATAATACAGACACACCCCGGTGTCGGTTTGTCATACTTTGGTGGCTTGCATGTTGCTGTGACATTGGAAGTTATGTCACTAGCATTTCAAATACCAGCAGGGTCATGAATGGTGAACAGGTTTCAGGGGAAATTCCAGACAAAGACAGATTAGGAAGAAGGACCTGGCAGCCTACTTCTGAAAAAATTACCCACCCAACCCAAAATTAGCCAGTGAAAACCTTATGAATAGCAGCAGAACATGTCTGGTGTCATGCCAGAAGATGAGACCCTCAGGTTGGAAGGCACTCAAAACATAACTAAGAAAGAATTTCCTCCTCAAAATACAGTTGACATTAATGTTGTGGATGGAGTCAACCTTTTGAGATCTTCATTTGCTGCTGTGACATGTCTCAAAATAAGAAACAGCTGCAAGTATCCATCAATAACCAGAACATGGAATATATGAATTACGAATTTAGGAAAATTGGAAGTCTTCAAAAATGAATTGGAATACATAAAGGTTGGTATCCTAGGCATCAGTGAGCTGAAATAACATGTTGACCGTTTTGAATTGGACAATCGTATGGTCTACTATGCCGGGACTGTCAAATTGAAGAGGAATGGCATCCCATTCATGGAGAAAAAGAACACTTCGATATCTATCCTGAAGTACAGCTTTGTCAGTGATGGGATAATATCCATACGCCTTCAAGGAAGACCACTTAACATAACTATTATTCAAATTTAAGCACCAATAACTAATGCCAATGACTAATGCCAAAGACAAAGAAATTGAAGATTTTTACCAACTTTTGCAGTCTGAAATTAATCAAACATACAATCAAGTTTCATTGATAATTACTCTTGACTGGAATGTGTGGTGCGATGGATCACTTTTGTGTGGTCTTTCTAGCTGTGGTCTTGTAACTCCCACCCAAGTGGCTCAGCAGGACTGTGCAGATATAATTTTGGCCCACCAAAGGGGTCGGTCAGTTTTGTCATCCCATTGGGCTTGAGATGATCCATCCTAGAAGTGGGAGAGAGAAGATACCACCACCATCAAGAAGAACAGCCAGGAGCGGAGAGCACATCCTTTGGACCTGGCATCCCTACATTGAGAATCTCCTGCAATAGGAGACTAAGAGAGAGTGAGTTGTAATCTTGAAAACATGATAAGTGATGGCAGCAGGAGATGGCACAGTGGTCTTCCTGGCCCATGGAGTGAGAAAACTGAGTACCTTTGGGCAGAGGCCTAGGACCAGGGAGAGGTGTGCCTGTGAGCATGGCTTGGAATAGGCTGCCCTGATAGAACAGCTTTGGGCTGTTGATCTTAGTTATCCTTCCTTCTTGTGAAGTAAGAGGAGGTCAGACACTGCCCCTATGCCATTTTTATATAATGTGAAAGTGGGAAACAAAGAATAAAGATTGATAGTGGGAAATATGGACATGGTAATAGAAATGATGCCAGAGACATCACAGTAGAATTTTGAAAGATCAATGATTTTTCATTGCAAATACGTTTTTTTCAACAACACAAACAGTACCTATACATGTAGACCTCTCTGAATAGAACAGTAATGAATCAAATCGACTACATCTGTGGAATGGGACTATGGAAAAGCTTAATATCATCAGTCAGAACAAGGCCAGAGGCCAACTGTGGAACAGGCCATCAGTTGGTTATATACAAATTCAAGTCAAACCTGAAGAAATTTAAAACAAGTCCACAAAAGACAAAGTCCAATTTTGTGTATACCCCTTGAGTTTAGAGACCATCTCAAGAATAGATTTGATATCTTGAACACTGATGACTGAAGACCAGTCGAATTGTTAGATGACATCAAGTAAACATACATGAAGAAAGCAAAAGGTCATTAGACAGAAAGGAAAGAAAAGACTGAAAATTGTTCTTGAACGTAGAGTAGCTAAAGTGAGTGGAAGAAATGATGAAGTAAAAGAGCTGAACAGAAGATTTCAAAGGGTGGCTTGAGAAGACAACATACTTTGGACATGTTATCAGGATGGACCAGTCCCTGGAGGAGGACATCATGCTTGGTAAAATGCAGGGTCAGTGAAAAAGAAGGCCATCAACAAGACTGATTGACACAGTGGCTGCAACAATGGATTCAGGCTTAGCAACGATTGTGAGGATGGTGCAGTGTTTTAGTATGTTATTCATGGGGTCACTATGAGTTGGAATTGACTGGATGGCACCTAACAACAACACAAATATACCTATATATGCTCACGTATATACACACATTTATGCATAAGTACCACTCACATTTTTGGGTTGTTACTGCTGCTTTTTCCAAATTGAATACGTTATAAAATTTTCCAATATTTTCCCTTATTCTTGGATATTAGTGTCATCCTTCATCATCTTAGTGTCACTACACTGATATTTGGTGTTCCCCTTCCCATCACCAAAAATAACAAGTGTCTATTTTCTAGAGAGTGATTCCTCCTCCTTCCCTCTTCCCTTCCCTGATAGCCACCAAAGAATGTAGATTTCTGTATGTATAACTATTTTCGTCTTTGTATAAAAGTGGATCATATATTTGTACTTTTGTACTTGACTTAGTTCACTCAGTATAATGTCCTCCAGATTCAATAATGTTATGTTTTGAGAACTCATCATATTCTTTAGAGCTGCATAGTATTCCATTGTATATGTAGATCACATTTCGTTTATCCATTCATCTGTTGATGGGCACTAGGTTGTTTCCACCTTTTTGCTCTTCTGAATGATGCTGCTATGAACATAGGTGTGCATATGACTATTCGTCTCACTGCTATTAGATCTCTAGGGTACATACTTAGCAGTGGGATTGCTAGATCATAAGGTATACCTGGGAAACACTGGTGTCAAAATGAATCTGTTTATTCTGGTGGTGTAGTGGTTAAGAGGCTGCTAACCAAAAGGTCGGCAGTTTGAATCCACCAGATGCTCCTTGGAAGTCCTATGGGGCGAGTTCTACTCTGTCCTATAGGGTTGCTATGAGTTGGAATCGACTCAATGGCAATGGGAATTTTTTTTAAAGGTATACCTATTTCTAGCTTTTTGAAGAAGCACCATACCATTTTACTTTCCAATCAGCAGTGGATAAGGGTTCCAATCTCCCCCAAAATGTTGCTAGTATTTGTTGTTTTCTTTCTTTTTTTTTTGATCAGTATCATTTTTGCAGGGGTGAGATGATACTCAGTGTAGCTTTGATTTGCATCTCTCTGGTGGCTAATGATTACAAGTATCTTTTCATGTGTTTCTTGGCTGCTTGGGTGCACATCGTGGTGAGGTGTCTGTTCATGTACTTTGTCCACTTTTAAATTGTTCTGTGCTTATCTCTGTTATTTCCATCCTTCTGTTTGCTTTGGATTTAATTTGTTGTTTCTTAGGGTGAAAACTGCCATTACTTGTTTGTAACTTATTTTTTTTCTACTATTTAATTTGTTGTTTCTTAGGGTGAAAACTGCCATTACTTGTTTGTAACTTATTTTTTTTCTACTATTAACATGTAATGTTGTGAATTTCCCTCTAATCACTGTGTTGGCTGCATCCTACATATTTTGACATGTTATATTTTCATTTTGATTTAGTTTAGCATATTTTCTAATTTTTCTTAAGACTTACTGCTTGACCTATGAGTTACCTTCTTTAAGTTGATACCTGTGGTCATTTTCCCCCAAGCATCTTTCTAGTTTCATTTTGTTATGAATGAAAAATATATTTTGTATTATCTCAGCCCTTTTAAATGTGTTAATGTTGGTTTTATAGCCCACGATATAATCTATTTTGATGCATATTCCGTATGTATTTGAAAAAGATTATGTATTCTACTCCTATTCATTGAAGTCTTCTATAAATTTCAATTACATCAAGTCAGTTGACAGAATTCAGAAGGTCTAAGATCTCCCGCACTTCTGACATCAACTATAATTTCTGGGGCTCCCCAGACCTCCCACAGGCTCAATAATTAGCAAGAATGAATCACAGAACTCAATGAACCTGTTACAGTTATAGCAATAGGGAACAGATTAAAATCAGCAGAGGGAAGAGATGCACAGGACAGAGTTCAGGAGAGTTCCAAGCAAGAGCATCCAGTTGACCTCTCCTAGTCGAGTGTGGACAGAACTAATGTCTTCCAACAATGGTGTGACAACTCTTATGGAGTATTGTCAACTTGGGAAGCTGGCCCAAACCTTGGTTTTCGTAGTTTAATTGCGGCTCAGTCACATAGATATGGTTGACCCCCCACATGGCTGACCTTAGTCTCCAGCTTCTCCAGGGGTTGAGTTGATATAATGAACCTCAAAACTGCCACCCAAATTACATTGTCAGCATAGACTATTTGATATGATTTATCGCATCCACCAAAAATCATCTTGTTAACATAGACTATCTAACATGGCCCAATGCCTCCAGGTAAACAAAAACACTCCCCTTAGGTGGGATATTCCAACTGTTTAAAGATCACCTCCCGGGAGCTGAGGGCAAAGGCCAAACCCCTCTTTGAGCAAAGTTAAACCTTAATTTCACAATAGTGTTGTTTACATTTCCTACATCTCTGTTGAGTTTATTGTCTACTTTTTCTATCAATATCTGTGACAGTAGTGTTGAAGTCTCCAACAATAATTGTGGACTTATCTATTTCTTCTTTCAATTCTATTAATATTTGCCTCACTTATTTTGAACCTCTATATTAGGTGCATTGGAGCCCTGGTGGCACAGTCATTAAGAGCTATGGTGAGCTAGAGCTGCTAACCAAAAGGTCAGCAGTTTGAATCCACTAGCCACTCCTTGGAAACCCTATGTAACTGTTCTACTCTGTTCTATAGGGTTGCTATGATTGTGAATCAACTTGATGGCGATGGGTGTATTAAGAACATACTCATTTAGAATTAGTAGGCCTCTTAGTGAATTGACTTTGTTATCATTATGTCATGTCTCTATCTGTGGTAATTTTCCTTGTCTGAAGTCTATTTCTTATGATATTCATGTAGCCACTGTAACTTTTATTGATTTGTGTTTGCATGGCATTTCCCATGCTTTTACTTTTAGTATCAATATCATATTTAAATTGTATTTCTTTTGACAGCCTACACTTCAACTTTTGTTTTTAATGCCAACTGAAAGTCTCAAGAGAATTTGTAATTATTTGTGGAAGATACTCTATGGTGGCTGCTTTAAAACTTTGTCCAATAGTCCTAATACCTGATTCATCTCAGTGTTGATGGCAGTTGGTTGTCTTTTCTCTTTCAAGTTATGATTTTCTTAGTTCTTAACACGATTTTTTGAAAATAATATCTTTGACTTTCTTTTTTCTTTTAATTGTACTTTAGATAAAGGTTTACAGAATGTACTAGTTTCTCATCAAACAGTACAGACATTGTTCTGTGACACTGGTTAACAACCCCACGACATGTCAACACTCTCCTTTCTCAACTGTGGGTTCCCTGTTACCAGCTTTCCTGTTCCTTCCTGCCTTCCAGTCCCTGCCCCAGAGCTGGTGTGCCCATTTAGTCTTGTTCTGTTCTATGGGTCTGTTCAATCTTTGGCTAAAGGGTGAACCTCAGGAGTGACCTCATTACTGAGCTGAAAGGGTGTTGGGGGCCATACTCTCAGAGTTTCTCCAGTCTCTGTCAGGCCAGCTAGTCTGGTCTTTCTTTTTGAGTTAGAATTTTGTTCTACATTTTTCTCCAGCTCTGTCTGGGATCCTCTATTGTGATCCTTCTCAGAGCAGTCAGTGGTGGTAGCCAGGCACCATCTCGTTGTACTGGACTCAGTCTGGTGGAGGCCGTGGTAGTTGTGGTCTATTGGTCCTTGGGACTAATGTTTCCCCTGTGTCTTTAGTTTTCTTCATTCTTCCTTGCTCCCAAAGGGGTGAGACCAGTGGAGTATCCTAGATGGCAGCTTACAGGCTTTTAAGACCCCAGATGCTACTCACCGAAGTAGAATGTAGAACACATTCTTTATAAACTATGTTATGCCAATTGAGCTAGATATTTCCCGAGATCATGGTCCCCACAGCCTTCAGCACAACAATTAGGTCCGTCAGAGAGTTTGGTTGTGTCTATGGAGCTACCATGACCTTGCCTTGTACAGGTTGTGCTGGCTTTCCCAGTATTGTGTACTGTTGTACCCTTTACCAAAGTTACCACTTACCTATTTTTAAATTATCTTGGACTTTTTTGATATTACCTTGGAAGACTCTTGCTCCTATTTAAATCTTCTCCTTTAGCAAGAAGTTGTCCAAATTATGTTCAGCTTGTAGGTTTTGGCCTACATTTGCAGGTTGTAGTTACATTGGCAATTTACTCTTCTAAGGCCGTGCAATTTTTTTTTTTTTTTCTTAGCAATACCTGGGTCTAACCCACACTGAAGTTGGAGTCTTCTTGTGATTTTTTTTTTTTTTTTTGCCTTATAATTTATAGGTGCACCAAGGTCTTTACTGTCTTTACTATCTAAAGAAATTTTACTCATTTTTCAATGTATAGCTCTTAATACCATTCTTTTGAGAAACTTCTCCAAATGTCTCATGAGAATAAGGATGTACCTATCAATGTTATCACTTATTTACACTATTAGCTGTATATATCCCTATCCCTATCTCTTCCTTTAGAAGAATGTTGAAAAATAGGAACATAACGCAAACCACACATGTAACTTAAAAATCCTTAGTGGCTACGTTAAAAAAAAAAAGGAAAATAATTTTAATAACACATTTTATTTGACCCAACTTATCCAAAATATTATCACTGATCATTTAAAGTTACCAGTATACAAATAAGTTAATGAGATATTTTACACTCCTTTTTTTTGCATTAAGTCTCTAAATGTCAGCTACACTTCCATCAAGCATAGATGACATTTCAATCTACTCTGTCCTATCGGGTCGCTATGAGTCAGAATCGATTTGACGGCAGTGGGTGTTAGTGGGTTGGGTTACTTCCATCAAATGTCAACGGGACCAGCCATATTTCAGATGCTCAATATCTGCACGTGCCTAGTAGCTACCGTATTGAACGGTGAACTGTAAATGGCCTGAGTTCATACATCAAGCCTTATTTACCCATTTATCTTCTTTCCTTCCCTTTTCTTTGAAGAAAATATAAATAATTTGTACCAACTTATTCACATACAAAATAAGCCTTTTCTGGTTCAGTGGTAGAGCTATTTTTTTTTATTATTATGCTTTAGGTGAAAGTTTACAGCACAAATTAGTTTCTCATTCAAAAATTTACACACAAATTGTGACATTGGTTGTAATCCCCGCAATGTGTCAGCACTCTTCTCCTTTCCACCCCAGGTTGCTTGTGTCCATTTGTCCAGTTTTCCTGTCACTTCCTGGCTTCTTATCTTTGCTTTTGAGCATATGTTGTCCATTTGGTCTCATATACTTGACTGAACTAAGAAGTACATTCCCCATGTGTGTTATTGTTTGTTTTATACGCCTATCTAATCTTTGGCTACAAGGTGGGCTTCAGAAGTGGCCTCAGTTCTGAGTTAGCGGGGTGTCTAGGGCCATAGTCTCAGGGATTCTTCCAGTCTCTGTCAGAACAGTAAGTCTGGTCTCTTTTGCAAATTTGAAATTTGTTCTATATTTTCCCCTTGCTCTGTCTGGGACCCTGTATTGTGATTTCCGTCAGAATGGTCAGTAGCTGTAGCTAGGCACCATCTAGGTCTTCTGGGCTCAGGCTGTTGAAGACTGTCAATAGTGTCTTGTCAATAGTGGCTTCGTGTTGCTACGATGCTGATTAGGTTTCAATGGTGTTTCTAGGCTAAGAAAGACTAGGAAGAAAGGCCAGGTGATCTACTTCCAAAAATCAGACAATGAAAATCCTATTAAGCACAATGATCCAATTCACAATGGGTCATGGGATGGTGTTATATTTAGATCCTTAGTACATGGGGTTGCCATGAGCCTGGGGGCTAAATGATGGCAGCTAACTACAAATTCCCATACTAGCCTTCATGCTTACACTTAATACTCTTTATTTAATGGTCAAATATTATTCTCTCCAGACCACAACCTGAAATGTGTCTACAGGGATCTCCACTATCTGTAGCATTGTCACATTATTAACTGAATGTTTTGTATGTATTAAATATGATATTAACTGCTTAAATCTTTGCAACGCCTATGCGGTATCTATGCAATATCTAACATTTAATTGTCACAAAGTGCTATTAAATATATGTGATAATGCTGTTTTCGACATGAGTGAGATGGGCTCAGAGAGATTGAATAATTTCACACAATTTTAAGTGGTCAAGCTGGGTTTCAAACCCAGCCCATGCTCTTCTCCTCTATGCAATGATATTCCCAGGAGCAAAATACATGATTGACTGGATCCATATTAAGATCTTCCAGAGGGTCATTATAAAAAATATTGATATGAGGTTGTTTGGCAAATGGTGACAGATAAGTGAAAAGATGTCAAGAGATGGAGGCATCCACAGTAACATGGACAACCATCCTTCCAGATGGGGCAAAGTTTGCAAGAAGTTTTTTTTCTTTTCCTTTATTGAAGTTTCCTTCTCAGTGCTGAGTGACACATTTAAATTCTCTACTGCAACTTTGAATTTTTGGTAGTAATCTGTTGTTTCATAGTGTTGGAATAACTCTACAGTTCTGTGAATAAAAACACAATCTATACCAATAAGCAGGTGGTTCTCATGGTTTTTATTTGTGATCTGTATAAATTAATGCATACTCGTTTGCATGATCTTTAGTTGTAAATGAACTATAAATGAGAGCTAAAGCAAATGTTTTCCAAGATATAGCTTGTTTGTTGTTGTTGTTTTGTAGTTTGTTAGTTGGTTTCGTTTTGCTGGATTTTTTTTTTTTTTTTTTGTATATATAGCTGACTTTAACTACATCGTAGAAAGGACTAGGAAAGAAAACCAGTACATTGACAAACCAAAATGATTGACATCTGCTTTGTACTGTTAGTTTTACATAGCTTGCCATTCTTAGTTAAGGTTAGATCATTTATTTTTGTTCAGGGAGTTTCCTGATGAGACTCTAAATATGTAATGAAAACATATTTATGAATTTATCCTTATAAACACAAATCAAAGATCACAAAATCATGTGGTTTTCCTAGAGCTGGATGTGCACATGTTCTATAGTAATTTAAACTCTCATTTATTGCAAAAAGAAAAAAAAATCTTTGATGTCTCACTAGTTTATTTTAACACCATTGAAGAGGTGCTAAAATTGGTAGGCAAGAAGTTTCTAGCAGTAGGTGGAAAAAGAATAATTTTGAAAATCACCATATGCTTTGAGAAATTCAGCCATTACAACACAAGTCCAAAAAGGGAGTCAGAACTCAATCTTTCTTTCATTATTTTTGAAGTGTGGACTGATTACAAATGCTATAAAACTACTGAAAATATGATTGACAAGTCTAAAAAAAAAACTGCGGTTGTGACTTCACTGTTTTTATTTTGACTTTTGCAGACACAACTCCTTGCCCTAACTATATATTATATTCCATGCATTCTGACACCTAATGTACAGTGAAAGTTATAGTAACAAAGGGATTTTTTCTATGGTAAATTGTGCACATTTGAGTCAATATCTATGTCACAAACCTCCATACTCACGATATAGGGCTTCAGGTCACAAAATTGTCCTAGCAGATGGAAGGCCTTGAATTATGTTGCATGAATATTTAATATCTCAGCATATGCCTTTCTAAAGCCATGTATTTCTCTAAATTGATAAATATAATAATGTCTACCAACTCATGGAACAAATACAGAATTTCATTTTTGCTACTTGGAACTAGATATATCTTTCTTCATCTAATATAACTGATAACTTTTGACAAGGAAATATCATTCTGTTCCTAACATTCTGGGACATAACTTGTAGTTAACAGAATATGTACTTAGTGTTGCCCCCATGGTAGTGATATTTGTGCATTGAGGCAGGCATATCTGCTCCCTATTCCAACTGGTGACCAAAGGATGCATTCATTTGTAATGTGAGGAGTGCAGCTGGTTGTGCCGGAACTGTTGTACCACCTTATCTTCATTTATGCTGTTTTTAAAAAACTCTGTTAATTAATCTGTCCATGGTGTTCAACAGCCAGAAACTGGCTCTCCCCTTAAGTAGAAAATCCCTATCCTATTCTCTGCCTTCATAGGTAAGAAAAACTAAGTACCTCATAAAGGTTAATTATTACAGCTTTCTGCCTATACCAAAATTCCATGTGTGAGCATAATTAGTATTAGAATATTCAGTTGCCAGATCACACTCCTGGTATTACGGATTGAATTGTGTCCCCCCAAAACATGTGTTGTAAATTCTAAACTCTATGCCTGTGGTTATAATCCCATTTGAGAATGCGTTGTCTTTGTTACGTTAATGAGACAGGATTAGTGTAGGGTGTGTTTTAAGTCAACCTTTTTTGAGATATAAAAGAGGTTGACTTAAAACACGAGCAAGCAAGAGAAGCAGAGATGGGGGAAGATTGATGCCAAGCCTCATGGAGATCTCCAAGTAACCCAGAAAAAGCTGAAGCAACAAGGACCTTCCCCCAGAGCTGACAGACAAAGTCTTCCCCTAGAGCTGGTGCCTTGAATTTGGATTTGTAGCCTTCTAAACTGTAAGAAACTAAATTTCCATTTGTTAAAGCCATCCTCTTGAGGTATTTCTGTTATAGCAGCACCAGATAGCTAAGACACCTGGCAATGTCCTACATTATCTTTCCCTTTTTAGGTCCAAATTACATCATCTGTTTCTTAGCCATTATATCTAAAACTAATAACATCATTGTGAAAATTTCTTTGTATATCAGTCCAGATATTTATAGTTTTCACTTGTTAATATTTCATCATTGTTAAAATGTTGAAAACCCAAGATGAACAGAAAATCTTGAAAGTGGTAAGAGAAAAATGATTCAGCATGTACAAGGTAACTTCAACAAGATTAACAGCTGACTTCACATCAGAAATAATGGAGGCTAGAAGGCAGCTGGATGGTATATTCAAAGAGCTGAAAGTGTAGGAAAAAAACAACAACAACAAAACTTTCAACCAATAACCCTATATTTATCAAAGTTATCTTTATCAAGGAGCCTTGGTGGCACAGTGGTTAAAGCACTCAGCTGCTAACCAAAACATTGATAGTTCGAACCCATCAGCCACTCCACAGAAGAATGATGTGGCAGTCTGATTCCATAAAGATTTACAGCCTTGGAAACCCAAGGGGACAGTTCTAATCTGTCATACAGGGTCTCTATGTGTTGGAATTGATTTGACAGTAATGGGTTCTTTTTTTTCCTCTTCGGTTTTTATCATTAAAAACTGAAGATAAAGTTATTTTCAAATAAACAAAAACAGACAATGCATTGCTAGCAGACCTTCCTTACAAGAAATATTAAGGAAAGTTCTTCAGGCTGAAAGTAAATAATGTCAGACAGTAATTCAAATCCACATGCAAAAACAAAGAATGCCGGTAAAGCTAATTATGTATGTAATAGCAAAAGACAATATAATTTCATATGTCTTCTCCTTATCTTGACTAATTTAAAAAGCAATTGCATAAAACAATATTCATACAATTATATTTTTGAGTCTATAATATACAGAAATGTAATATATTTCATAATAGCAGCATAAAGAAGGTGGATGGGAACAAAGCAGCACTATCGGAGTAAAAAAAGAAAAAATGGTTCCAGATAGTAACTCAAAACCACAGGAAGAAATGATGAGACCCAGAAAGGGAGAATAAGATCAATATAAGACAATCTATTGATATATACTGACTGGTTCTCCTTTCTTTTCTCAGCTTCTTTAAAAGACATAGGCTTATATAAAGTAATAATTACAATGTGTATATGGGTTTGTAACTTATGTAACAGTAACAGCACAAAAAAGGGGGAATGGAGCCACATAAAAGTAAAGTTTATATATTTTACTGAAACTAAGTCATTATAAATCTAATAAATTCTGATTAGTAAAGTTGCATGCTGTAGGGCATGGAGCAATCCCTAAGAAAATTATCCAAAAATGTGTAAGTAAAAAAATCAATAAATTTATTAAAATATCACACTGGAATATATCAACTTAATAAAAAAAAAAGAAAAGAGGTATAAAGAAGTAAGAGAAATACGGGGAAAAATTCAAATGGCAGATGTAAAATACAACCATATCAATAATAACATTCAATATGAATTGATTTATCCAATTAAAAGGCATAAATTGTCATAGGAGATAAAAAACAAGATAGATCTATGTGCTATCCTTAGGAGAAACACTTTGTATTCAAAGATACAAATAGATTGAAGGTAAAATAATGGAAAAAATATATCGAGCAAATAATAAAAGAAAGTAGATGTTCCTAAACTATCATGAGACAAAATACTTCAAAAAATATATACAACTAGAGATAAAGAGGGACATTTAATAATGATTAAAGGGCGGATTCATCATGAAGATATAAAAATTATAAATATACACGTATCTGACAAGAGAGCCAAGAGCCCTTAGGCACAGTGGTTGAGCACTCAGCTGCTACTCAATGAAAGGTCAGCAGTTTGAGCCTACCAGCTTCTCCATGGGAGAAAGATGTGGCAGTCTGCTTCTGCAAAGATTACAGCATGGAGACCCTATGGCGGAGTTCTACTCTGTCCTATAAGGCCACTACGAGCCAGAATTGACTTGACAGCAACGGGCTTAACAACAAAGCCTCAAAGTACATGAAGCAAAATCTGACAAAAATTGCAGAGACAAATAGAAGATTTAACAATAAGAGCTGGAGATTTCAATACTCCACTTTCAACAATGAAAAAACAACTAGGCTGAAGGGGGAAACAGGGAGTTATCGGTTAATTGACCCTGAGTTTCTGTTAAGAGTAATGAAGGGAAAAAAAATGGATAATGATGATTGGATAGGCAGTTGGGTGTCATATTCAAGTGCTGAAAGTATCAAAAAAGAAGAAAAAACAACCACAACAAAACTTTGAACCAATAACCTTATATTTATGCGTAAGATGGTGAATGTAATTAGTGTAACTTAATTGTACACGTAAATACGGTTGAAATGGCAAATATTTTGTTATATATGCTTTAATACAATATAATTTGTTAAAACATATTTGAACAACACTATAACCCAACTGATCTACAAACACCTATTGAACACTCCACCCAATAACAGCAGAATATGCAGTTCTCTCCAGTAAGCATGAAACATTGCTCAGGAGAGATCACTTGCTAGACCATAAAACAAGCCTCAAAAAATGTAAAAGGTTTTATTTTATACAAAGTGTATTCTAAAACCACATGGAATTACTTTAAAAATCGATAACAAAGAGAAATTTAAATAATTCACAAATATGTGGAAATCAGTACAGTCCTTAATCACCCAGAAACATCTTAGAAGAAAGCCTTCGCAATCTACTTTTGAAAGATCTCAGTCATTGAAAATCACATGGAATACAGTTCTAGTCTGACAAGCATGGAGTCACCATGAGTCAGAACTGAGTCAATGGCACCTTGAAGAATCGACGAACTAACAAACTGGTCAAAGAAAAATAAAACCACAAGAGAAATTGAATGAGTGAAAGAAGGAAGGAAGGAGGGAAGGAGGAAAGGAGGGAGTAAGGAAGGAAGGAAGGAAGGAGGGAAAGAAGGAAAGACTCAAACTAATAAAATCAGGAATAAAAGACAGAATACTACTACTGGCCTTACAAAAACAAAAGGTATTTGAAGGGAATATTATGAAAAACTGTAAACTAATAAATTAGACAACTTGGATTAAATGTAAAAAATCCTAGGAAGACACAAATTACTGTGATTGACTGAAGAAGAAATAGAAGAACTGAAAAAGCATTTAACAAGTACAGAGATTGAATTCATAATTTAAAAACTTTCCGTAAAGAAAAGCCCAGGTCTAAATGGCTTCACTGGTGAATTCCACCAAACATTCAAAGAATTAATACCATTCTCTCAAAATCTCTTCCCCAAAATTTTAAACGAGGAAATATTTCCCAAGTAATTCTAAGAGGTCCATGTTAGCCTCATACCAAAATCAGGCAAAGATCTTACAAGTAAACTACGAAACGATATGCCTTAGAAACATAGATGCAATAATCCTGCATAAAATACTAGCATTCTAAATCCAGCAACATATAAAAAGGATTGTATGCTGTGACCAAGTGGAATTTATCCCAGCAATGCACGGTTGGTTTAACATCTGAAAAATAATTTATGTAATACACAATAATAAGAGAATAAATGTCAAAAACCTTGGGATCATCTCAATATATGCAATAAAATCAATACCTTTTCCTAATAAAAATTCTAAACATACTAAAAATAGAAGAACACATCCCCACGCTGATAAAGGGCATCTACCAATAACCTATAGCTAATAGGTTCCTGGTAGTATAGTGGTTAAGAGCTTGGCTTCCACCAAAAGTTTGGCAGTTCAAATCCATCAGCTGCTCCTTGGAAACCCTATGGGGGAGTTCAAATTGTGTCCTATAGGGTCGCTATGAGTCAGAACTGTCTTGATGGAAACAGAATTTTTGAGGGGTTTAAATCACACTTGATATATTTCTCATGATAAAACTTTGGATAATAATGGGTTTTTTTGGAACCCTGGTGGTTCAGTGGTTAAGCGTTATGGCTGCTAACCAAAAGGTAGGCAGTTCAAATCCACCAACCACTCCTTGGAAACCCTGTTGGAAGGTCCTACTCTGCTCTATAGGGTGGTTTTGAGTCGGAATCTACTTGAGGACCATGGGTTTGTTTTTGGTTAGTGGGTTTTTTCTAAGGAAAATTTACAAAGGTAAATAGCCGTAATCATCACATAATATCAAGATTATACATTAACAACGTGATTTAACACTGTTGATTTTTACCTTGGTCACCTGGCTGAGATAACGTTTGTGAGGTTTCTCCGCTGTAAAAAAAAAAAAAAAAAGTATTGTTTTATCCCCCTTTTCTGTATTACACTCTTTGAATGGAAGTCACTACGTGCTTAAGGAGTGGAGAGTGATGCTTCCCCTCTTTGAGGGTACACTATCCACAGAATCCTTCTGCACAGGAGATTTGTCTCTTCTTCCCATTTATTAACATATATAGTTATTTATTGAGATCAATATGGAATCAGGAATATTTATTTCATAGTCTGAGTTATAACCCAATAATACTTTATTTGTTTTGTTGCTAAAATTGTTCCAACTTTGGGCATTGGAAGCTCTTTCAGTTGGCTCCTGTGCCCTTTGACATGCCCCCATCAATGCCATCAATGTGGGGTTCTTTTTAGTACTTATTACTTTCTGGTACTAAAAGATGGTCCAGGTTCACATTGTATGTTTTCTGCCCTAGTCCTAGAAACAGCCATTTCCCCAGGAAGCCCTTATGCCTTGTATTGGAGAATGATACTAGAAACCAAGATCTGAGCACTAGATGTAGTCCTTACTACTGGGGTGTTGTTTTTAGGCTTTCTCAGCCAGCTGACGGAGCAAGGAAATACATGTGTGTGCACTGTCCCTTGTATATGCACATATACACATATCTATAAATATTTCTATATGTCCAGTTCTTGCAATACCATTAGAGGAAAAAAACTATCCTTTCTCCATTGAAATTCCCCTGTGCCTTTGTCAAATATCAGTTAATTATATTTGTGTGGGTCTATTTCTGGGCTCTCAATTCTCTCCATCGATTGATGTGTGTATTCTGTTACCAATAACATGCTGTTTTGATTACTGTTAGCTTTATATTAAGTCTTTAAGTTAGGTAGAGTTAAGCCTGTAAATATGTTCTTTGGCATTGGGTCATCTCTTTTGGGCCATTTGCCTTTCTGCATAAACTTTGCAATAAGTTTGTGGATATCCACAAAACAGGTGGCTGGGATTTTAATTGGGGTTATATTGAATCTGTAGATCAAGTTGGGAAGAACTGACATCTTCCAATTCAGGGACATGAAAAATCTCTCCACTTATTTAGCTCTTCTTTAATTTCTTTCATCACAGTTTTTGTCTTTTTTCCTTCCTGCCTGTAGATCTTACACGTATTTTGTTCAATTTATAACCTAGTATTTCATTGGTTTTGGTGATATCATAGATAGTATTATGTTTTTAATTTTGAATTCCAGCTGTTTATTGGAATTGATTTTTATATATTCTGCAACCTTGCTATAATCACTTATAGTTCCAGAAGTGGATACATACATACACACACACACAGACACACACATATACATACACATATATATCTGTATATATATGTATGTCTGTGTGTGTGTGTGTATACATATATATATGTATGTATACATGTTAATTCTAGGATATTTTCTATATGGGCAATCATGTCATCTGTAAACAGACAAGTTTTGTTTTTTCCTTTTGGGTCCATATCCCTTACCTTTCCTTTTCATGGCCTTTGCACTAGCTAGGGCTTCTGATCTCAGGGTAAAAGCATCCAGTCCCTCACCATTAGGTGTGATATCAGTGGTAGGTTTCCTGCTCTTTATCAAGTTGCACGATCCTTCCTTTATGCTTCATCTTTTTTTACTAGCAAAAATATCTCAGTTTCAATATTAAATTGGAAAGTCATTCTCAGCATAGTCATAATGATTAGTAAGACATTTCAAATGAAGTACTCTGATTATTGAGACAAATGCTGTATTTCAATTATGTAATACTTAATGCATTTCATTAAGCATTACATAATTTAGCTTTAAATTTCACTAAATTTAATGCTAAATATTTAGAAGCCTCTGAGTTTTCTTATTGTAAAAACTTGACAAAACCACATATATTTCATCAAGTTATTATACTTTCGCCACAAAACAATTTTTGGAAATGATTGAAGTAATATACAGAAAGCAATACACTAACAAACTAAAATGCATTCATTTTTCAGCACATATTATTGGAAATGTATCAGAACATTTCAAAAACTTTGACAAAATAAATATTGCAACAAATTAATTGATGTGGGTGGTTTACCTAAAAATGATGAAAGTGCACATGTTTCTCACATTTCTCAGTTTATGGAATTTGCTAGATTGGTTTTACCAGTGAAATTAGAGAATAACAGTAGAGACGTGCAGTAGTTAAAGACTTCCTGAATTAAAATCTACAGGCTTATGGAAAAGAGTATAAATATAATCCTGATAGAATGGCAACTTTGACTGGAATACGAAAGTGTTACAGAGAGAGAATATCCATTCACTGAACCGCTTTTGAACAATCTACAACAGGAAATAAGTACTCCTCCCATTTAGACCTAGCGTTTATGTGTGCTATAATTTTCAAATACATCAGCCAGTAAAACCAAGTATTTAAATAAAATGAACCTAAAATTAAAAATTGACTTCTCTGACAGTGTTTACCTCACACTTTAAATTTTTTATGCTGTGTATATTTAAAAATCTACATAGTAGATTTGGTTAGTAGAACATATATGTAATATATAAATAAACAGATATATGTACATTGAAGTTTTATGCTCACATTTGATTCTAACAGATATATGCAAGCTCAAAAATTTGAAAACTAACAAAATTTGTGCATATCGTACTCAACCTGTATTTAATTACCTAACTGAAAAATGTCCACTTTAAGCTTGCACACTTTATGTCTAGATAAAACCCATTGCCGTTCAGTCGATTCCTACTCATACCGACCATATAGGACAAATTAGAACTGCCCTATAGGGTTTCAAGGAGCAGCTGGTGGATTCAAACTGCCAAAAATTTAGTTAGCAGCTGTGCTTTTAACCACTGCACCACGAGGGCTAGATGGGGTTTTTTAATTTAAAAAGCACTCTTCACACTTTGGCAACCTTCTTGCTTACTACTATGATGTTAAATAGTTGTCATTTTATCTTTTTAATAGATAAGGAAATTGAGGCAGAAGGGTTAGGTGATTTTCCCATGATAGCTGGAGCCTATATAAGGCAGACACCTATCAGAGAAAGAAAATGCAAATATTTTCCACTAAAAGGAGAGAGAGAAAAATAAGACTGTGCCCTGTCAAAAGCAGAAAACTTGTGAGATTCAGAAAAACAAGGCAGTTCCCTTGAGTTCTGGCTCTCACAGTTTCACTGCAGTTAAAAAATTGTCAGAGACAAGAATCAAGCTTCAGTTTTTTTTAATCAAAGCTCACTACATTAAACTAAACCATTTTTTAAATTTTTTTGTTGTGCATTAAGTGAAAGTTTACAAATCAAGTTGGAGTTTCATACAAAAATTTATAAACACCTTGCTATATACTCCTAATTGCTCTCCCCCGAATGAGAGAGCACATGCCTTCCCTCCTCTATTTCTTTTCGAGTCCATTCAGCCAGCTTCTGACCCTCTCTACCCTCTCCTCTCCCCTTCAGACAGGAGAGGCCAACATAGTGTTATGTGTCTACATGATCCAAGACGGTCACTCTTCACCAGTATCATTTTGTATCCCGTAGTTTAGTCCAATCCCTGTCTGAAGAGTTAGCTTTAGGAATGTTTTCTATCTTGGGCTAACAGAAGGTCTGGGGACAGTGACCTCCAGGGTCATTCTAATTTCAGTCAGACCATTAAGTCTGGTCTTTTTACGAGAATTTGGAGTCTGCATCCCACTGCTCTCCTGCTCCCTCAGCGGTTCTCTGTTGTGTTCCCTGTCAGGGCAGTCATCAGTTGTACCTGGGCACCAAATAGTTCTTTTGGTCTCAGGCTGATGTAGTCTCTGGTTCATGTGGCCCTTTCTGTCTCTTGGGCTCATAATTACCTTGTGTCTCTGGTGTTCTTCATTCTCCTTTGCTCCAGATAGGTTGAGACAAATCGATGCATCTTAGATGGGCGCTTGCTAGCATTTAAGACCCCAGACGCCACTCTCCAAAGTGGGATGCAGAATGTTTTCTTAACAGATTTTATTATGCTATTGACTTAGATGTCCCCCGAAACCATGGTCCCCAAGCCCCCACCCCTGCTACACTGGCCTTCAAAGTGTTCAGTTTATTCGGGAAACTGCTTTTGGTTTAGTCCAGTTGTGCTGACCTCTCCTGTATTGTGTGTTGTCTTTCCCTTCACCTAAAATAGTTCTTATCTACTATCTAATTAGTGAAAACTCCTCTCTCTTCTTCTCCCCTCTCATAACCATCAAGAATATTCTCTTCTCTGTTTTAACTATTTCTCAAGTTCTTATAATAGTGGTCTTCTACTATATTTGTCCTTTTGCAGCTGACTAATTTCACTCAGCATGATGCCTTCCAGATTCCTCCATGTTATGAAATGTTACACAGATTCATCATTGCCCTTTATCAATGAGTAATTTTCCATTGCATGAATATACTATAATTTATCTGTTCATCCACTGGTAGGCACCTTGGTTGTTTCCATCTTTTTGCTATTGTAAACGGTGCTGCAATGAACGTGGGTGTGTATATATCTGTTCATGCAAAGGCTCTTATTTCTCTAGGACATATTCCAAGAAGTGGGATGCTGGATTTTATAGTAGTTCAGTTTCTAGCTCTTTAAGGAAGTGCCAAATTGATTTCCAAAGTGGTTCTACCATTTTACATTCCCACCAGAAGTGTGTAAGTGTTCCAGTCTCTCTACATCCTCTCCAACAATGATTATTTTGTGCTTTTTGGATTAATGCCAGCCTTGTTGGAGTGAGACGGAATCTCATTGTAGTTTTGATTTGCTTTTCTCTAATGCCTAATGATCGTGAGCATTTCCTCATGTATCTGTTAGCTACCTGAATGTCTCCTTTAGTGAAGTGTCTGTTCATATCTTTTGCTCATTTTTAATTGGGTTATTTGTCTTTTTGTAGTTGAGTTTTTGCAGTATCATGTAGATTTTAGAGATCAGGCGCTGATCAGAAATGTCATAGCTAAAAGCTTTTTCCTAGTCTGTAGGTAGTCTTTTTACTCTTTTGGTGAAGTCTTTGTATGAGCATAGCTGTTTGATTTTTAGGCACTCCCAGTTATCTAGTATATCTTCTGCATTGTTAGCAATGTTTTGTATACTGTTTTTGCCATGTATTAGGGCTCCTACTGTTGTCCCTATTTTTTCTTCCATGATCTTTATCATCTTAGGTCTTTGATCCATTTTGAGTTAGTTTTTGTGCATGGTGTGAGGTATGGGTCTTGTTTCATTTTTTTGCAGATACATATCCAGTTATGCCAACACCATTTGTTAAAAAAGATTGTCTTTTCCCCATTTAACCAACATTGAGCCTTTGTCAAATATCAACTGCTCATATATGGATGGATTTATGTCGGGATTCTCAATTCTGTTCCATTGGTCTATCTATCTGTTATTGTACCAGTACCAGGCTGTTTTGACCACTGTGGTGGTATAATAAATAGGCTCTAAAATCATGTAGAGTCAGGCCGCCCACTTTGTTCTTCTTTTTCAGTAATGCTTTACTTATTCAGGGCCTCTTTCCCTTCCATATGAAGTTGATGGTTTGTTTCTCCATCTCAATAAAAAATGTTGTTGGAATTTGGATAGGAATTGCATTGTATCTGTAGATGGTTTTTGATAGACATTTTTACAGTGGGAAGCCTTCCTACCCATGAGCAAGGTATGTTTTTCAACTTAAAGTAGGTCTCTTTTGGTTTCTTGCATTAGTGTCTTGTAGTTTTCTTTGTATAGGTCTTTTACATCTCTGGTAAGATTTATTTCTAAGTATTTTATCTTCTTGGGGCTACTGTAGATGGTATTGACTTGGTGATTTCCTCCTGGATGTTCTTTTTGTTGGTGTAGAGAAATCCAACTGATTTTTGTGTGTTTACCTAGTACCCTGATACTCTGCTGAACTCTTCCAATAGTGTCAGTAGTTTTCTTGAGGATTCTTTAGGGTTTTCTGTATATAAAATCGTGTTATCTGAAAATAAAGACACTTTTACTTCTTCCTTACCAATCTGGATGACCTTTATTTCTTTATCTAGCTTAATTGCTCTGGCTAGGACCTCCAGCACAATGTTGAGTAAGAGTGGTGATAAAAGGTATCCTGGTCTGATTCCCATTCTGAAGGGGAATGCTTTCACACTCTCTCCATTTAGCATGATATTGGCTGTTGGCTTTGTATAAATGTCCTTTATTATGTTGAGAAATTTTTCTTCTATTCCTATTTTGCTGAGAGTTTTTATCATGAATGGGTGTTGAGCTTTGTCAAATGCTTTTCTGCATCAATTGATAAGATCATGTGGTTCTTGTCTTTTATTTATATGAAGTATTATATTGACTGTTTTTCTAATGTTGAACCATCCCTGCGTACCTGGTATGAATCCCACTTGGTCATGGTGAATTATTTTTTTGATATGTTGTTGAATTCTATTGGCTAGAATTTTGTTGAGCATTTTTGGATCTAAGTTCATAAGGGATAAATAAACCATCCCTGCGTACCTGGTATGAATCCCACTTGGTCATGGTGAATTATTTTTTTGATATGTTGTTGAATTCTATTGGCTAGAATTTTGTTGAGCATTTTTGGATCTAAGTTCATAAGGGATATAGGTCTGTAATTATCTTTTTTTGTGGTGTCTTTACCTAGTTTTGGTATCAGGGATATGGTGGCTTCATAAAATGAGCTTGGGAGTATTCCGTCCTTTCCTATGCTCTAAAATATCTTTAGGAGTAGTGGTGTTAATTCTTCTCTGAAAGTTTGTTAGAACTCTCCAGTAAAGCCATCCAGGCCAGCGCTTTTTTGTTGTTGTTGTTGGGAGTTTTTAATTACCTTTTCAATCTGTTCTTTTGTTATGGGTCTATTTAGTTGTTCTACCTCTGTATGTGTTAGTTTAGGCAGGTAGTGTGTTTCTAGGAATTCATCAATTCTAGGTATTCAAATTTACAATTTTTCGTAATAATCCAATATGATTCTTTTAATTTCAGTTGGGTCTGTTGTAATATCGCCCCTCTTGTTTCTTATTCAGGTTATTTGCTTCCTCTTCTGTTTTTCTTTTGTCAGTTTGGCCAATGGCTTAGCAATTTTGTTAATTTTTTCAAAGAACCAGCTCTTGGTCTTGTTAACTCTTTCAATTGTTTTTCTGTTTTCTATTTCATTTAGCTCTGCTCTAATTTTTATTATTTCTATTCTTTAGTGCCTGAAGGCTTCTTTTGTTGCTCTGGTTCTATTTGTTCAAGTTATAGGGATAATTCTTTGATTTTGGCCCTTTCTTCTTTTTGGGTGTGTGCATTTGTTGACATAAATTGACCTCTGAGCACTGCTTTTGCTATTTCCCAAAGGTTCTGATAGGAAGTGTTTTCATTCCATCCTTAACGTCTTCTATAACCCAGTCTTTTTTGAGCAGGGTTTGTTCAGTTTCCAAGTGTTTGATTTCTTTTTCCTGCTTTTTCTGTTGTTGATTTCTCCTTTTTGGCCTTATGGTCAGAGAAGCTGCTTTGTATTATTTTGATTTTTTGGATTTTGCCAAGGCTTGCTTTATGACCTAATATGTGGTCTATTCCTGGCCTGTTCTCAGCCATGGCCAGTTAAATGTATAAAAACTGCCTTAAATGAAGGAAAATGAAAATTGCAGCAATTCCGCCCCCAGCCTACTTTGTAACATTTATGTCAGAGTTGCCATTGACAATTAGAAAAAAACATTTTCTAAAGTTCGGGAAATACTATGAATAGCCTGCTCACATTTTAAAGAAGAACAAAACTTTGTTTTTTAAACTAAGTAGTATAATGATAAGAAGCCCTGGCCAGTGGTGCAGTGGTTAAGCACTGGTCTGCTACCAAAGGTCAATGGTTCAAACCCACTAGCTGCTCCATGGGAGAAAGATGTGGCAGTCTGCTCCCATAAAGATTTATAGCGTTGCATCAGTTGGTCTCAACCCACCTGGAGGAAGGAAGAATGAAGAACACCAAAGACACAAGGTAATTATGAGCCTAAGGGACAGAAAGGAACACTTAAACCAGAGTCTACACCAGCCTGAGACCAGAACATCTTGATGGTGCCTGGCCACAACCGATGACTTCCCTGACAAGGAAGACAACAGAGAAGCCCTGAGGGAGCAGGAGAGCAGTGGGATGCAGACTCCAAATTCTCATAAAAAGATGAGACTTAATGGTCTGAATGGGACTAGAAGGACCCTGGAGGCCATGTTCCCCAGACCTTCTGTTGGCCCAAGACTGGAAACATTCCTGGAGCCAACTCTTCAGACAGGGATTGGACTAGAGTATGGGATGGAAATGATACTGGTGAGGAATGACCTTCTTGGATCAAGTGGACACATGAGACTGTGTTGACATCTCCTTTCAGGAGGGGAGATGGGAGGGCGGAGAGGGCCAGAAGCTGCCTGAATGGACACAAGGAGAGAAAGTGGAGGGAGGGAGTGTGCTGTCTCATGAGGGGGAGAGCAATTAGGAGTGTATAGCAAGGTTTATATAAATTTTTGTATGAGAGACTGACTTGATTTGTAGACTTTCACTTAAAACACAATAAAAATTAATTAAAAAAAGATAAATGGGAAATAAAAAGGACTTGACTGGAACAATTTGCTGTGTATATATATATTTTAAAAATTACAGCATTGGAAACCCTATGGCGCAGTTTTATTCTGTCTTATGTAGGGCCGAAAATGACTTGATGGCAATGGATTTTAATATAATGTTTTACTCTTTTAAAGAAATTTGCTCTAAAAAACTTCATATTATATTAAGTTGTACTAATGTGAAATTTGGGACTAATCTGTTTATGGAAAACTTAGATATTCAAGGGAAACTCTGGTGGTGTAGTGGTTAAGTGCTACAGCTACTAACCTTGGTCGGCAGTTCGAATCCACCAGGCGCTCCTTGGAAACTCTATGGGGCAGTTCTACTCTGTCCTATAGGTCACTATGAGTTGGAATCGACTCGATGGCACTGGGTTTGGTTTTTTTTTTTGGTTTTAGATATTCAGAAATATTTAGTTTCCCAAAAAATGTTTACATGCTTAAAATGTTCAAGCTTTATTTTAAAGTACTTCAGGATAAAATTTCCATAAAAAATCAACTCTACTAATTCCTGCTTACGTATTCATACAAAACTTGAGACTGAGTAGTATGCAAACATTTTTAAGCATATTTCACTTATACTGTGTTCCAAAAAGTAAAGAAATTGGATTCTTTAAAAAATGCTTTTTGTTTCAGAATATATTAATTCTAATTAATGGAATTGGGAAGTTTTGAAATAAATGTATCATAGTATGCCAGAATTAAATGAACACTTAAATCAGTTAATATGCATTTTATACCTACGCATACCTGCTGAGGCTACTGAGCTCCATAACTCAGACAGGTGGTCCCAAGTCTTCAGAAAGTGTGCTATAGGGTATTTACATAGTTTTTTTTTCCTATGGAGGAATGATGAAAGTCTGACTTCTTCACTCGTTCCCCCCCCCCCATTCCTAAGAAACCAGAATGGAAGATTCTATCTCTGAATAATTAAAGAAAATAAGAGTTTGTTGCTTCTATATGAAAAGTAACAGATTAGAGGAATGTACATGACATCTGGAGACCAAGAATGAAACTTACAGTTAAAGCCTCTGGCAGGACTTCTGTCTTATTTTAGTAGAAAAAACACCTCTAAGAGTGTTATTACTCAAAGCAACTGCTCTCTGTGATGTGTTTGAAGTTGTGCATGGCAGAAAATGATATTACCAAACTACAAGTCCTTCTTCTGTTTTCCCAATTAACAGCACAGCCTGTAGCCTTCAGATCTCCACATTCACTCAACTGTATTGTGAGGAGTCTTTCATCTCCTGTAAAGACCAGATAAGGCAGGGAAAGTAATGTTTTCTTTGCAAGATTTAGTTGGCAAAGCTATATATTTCAAGTAGAAAGCTGAGAGTGGCTCTTTTCAACTAAATCAACAATCTTTTTTGGTGTCGAGGTAGCTATTCTCTACTAGCCCTCCCTAAAGTAATCTAGGCCAACTTGAAATTGTCAGCACTTTCAAATAGCAGTGAAAGTTTGTTATAACATATTGTCTTCCTCTAAGTGAAGACTTGCTGGACTGGGTATTAAGGAATGAAAAGTGCATATTGTGATTATGACACAAGCCAACACTAGTTGTAAGTCTCTCAGAGACCCTGAAATCTCCTTCTTGCCTTTCCTCCCTCTATTACCTTTAAAGGACCCCAAGATGGAACACCTTCTAGATTTTTTTTTTCACCAGGCAGTGACCTAAAACTCTTGGTATTCCTTCTAATCTTCAAAATTCAACAAATCTTATTCAACACTAATTGATAACTAATAAATTTTGTAAAATCATTTGACGTTCATGAGTACCACTCAGCAGTGCCTTCAAGTGAGGCTGTCTACAAAATAAACATGATTTTATTGCAAGGTATTTCACTCAAAATCATAATCCAATGAACTGAATCTATTGGGGATACTAACAAGTGCTGGAAAAGATGAGCACTGGGCCTTGTTTAATAGTTATTTTAGACCACACACTCTAGGTGACTATTCATCCACCCTGCAAAAATGGTAAGATATCTCACCACAGTACTGGTATGTTAATCTCTTTAATTATTTTTTCTTACACAAAATATGTAAGTATTACACATTCAATTTATTCACTAACCAATAGTTTCAAAGTTGAGAAGATAGTTGAAGTGTGAATATTTGTATGCCATCAAAAGGAAGAAATGATGAAATCAAACAACTGAACAGAAGATTTCAAAAGGCGGCTCAAGAAGACAAAGTAAAGTATTATAACAACATGTGCAAAGGGCTGGACATAGAAAACCAAAAAGGAGGAACAAACTCGGTGTTTCTCAAGCTGAAAGAACTGATGAAAAAATTCAAGCCTCGAGGTACAATAGTGAAGGATTCTATGGGGAAAATACTAAATGACACAGGAAGCATCAAAAGGAGTTGGAAAGAATACACCGAGTCATTATACCAAAAAGAATTAGTTGATGTTCAACCATTTCAAGAGGTGGCAAATGATCAGGAAACAATGGTACTGAAGAAGTCCAAGCTGCTCTGAAGGCACTGGCAAAAAACAAGGCTTCAGGAATTGATGGAATTTTAACTGAGATATTTCAACAAATAGATGCAGCGCTGGAGGTGCTCACTCATCTATGCCAAGAGATATGGAAGACAGCTTCCTGACAAACTCACTGAAGGAGATCCACATTTATGCCTATTCCCAAGAAAGGTGATCCAACGGAATGTGGAAATTATAGAACAATATCATTAATATGACACACAAGCAAAATTTTTGCTGAAGATCATTCAAAAATGGCTGCAGCAGTATATCGACAGGGAACTGCGAGAAATTCAGGCCAGTTTCAGAAGAGGATGTGGAACAAGGGATAACATTGCTGATGTCAGATGGATCCTGGCTGAAAGCAGAGAATACCAGAAGGATGTTTACCTGTGTTTTATTGACTATGCAAAGTGATTCGACTGTGTGGATCATAACAAATTATGAATAACATTGTGAAGAGTGGGAATTCCAGAGCACTTAATTGTGCTCCTGAGGTACCTTTACATAGATCAAGAGGCAGTTGTTTGAACAGAACAAGAGGATACTGATTGGTTTAAAATCAGGAAAGGTGTGCATCGGGGTTGTGCCCTTTCACCATACCTATTCAATCTGTATGCTGAGCAAATAATCCAAGAAGGTGGACTATACGAAGAAGAATGGGGCATCAGGATTGGAAGAAGACTCATTAACAACCTGCATTATGCAGATGACACAACCGTGCTTACTGAAAGTGAAAAGGACTTGAGGCACTTACTAATGAAGATCAAAGACCAGAGCCTTCAGTGTGGATTACACCTCAACATAAAGAAAACAAAAATCCTCACAACTGGACAAATGAGCAACATCATGATAAATGGAGAAAAGATTGAAGTTGTCAAGTATTTCATTTTACTTGGATCTACAATCAACAGCCATGGAAGCAGCAGTCAAGAAATCAAAAGATGCATTGTATTGGGTAAATCTGCTGCAAAGGACCTCTTCAAAGTGCTGAAATCAAAGATATCACCTTGAAGACTAAGATGCACCTGACCCAAACCATGGTATTTTCAATCGCATCATATGCATGTGAAAGTTGGACAATGAATAAGGAAGACTGAAGAAGAATTGACACCTTTGAATTGTGGCATTGGTGAAGAATATTGAATATACAATGGACTGCCAAAAGAACAAACAAATCTGTCTTGGAAGAAGTGCAACCAGAATGCTCCTTAGAAGCAAGGATGGAGAGACTGCGTCATATATACTTTGGACACATTGTCAGGAGGGATCAGTCCCTGGAGAAGGACATCATGCTTGGCAAAGTACAGGGTCAGTGGAAAGAGTAGGTGGATTGACACAGTGGCTGCAACAATGAGCTCAAGCATAACAATGATTGTAAGGATGACGCAGGACAGGGCAGTGTTTTTTTTCTGTTGTGCATGGGGTTGCTATGAGTTGGAACCAACTCGACGGCACCTAACACAACAAATACGGGTAGAAGAAAGGGTGCTCCAAGAAGAAGCTCCATGAACCAAGGAGTCATCAATGCAGGGAGAACTCTGCATGTTGGTAGCATGGCAAAATGTTTACCTGCTTAAAATATATAAATATGCCTAAAATTGGCCTGAAAATGAAAGTTGGGTCATATTACAAAGAACTTAGAACACCATGCTAGGAATGTTGAAACTGATCATGTAGAAATATGAGAGTCACTGAAGATTATCACACATGGAAGTGGCATTATCAGATTTATACTTTAGAAAATTAACTCTGGGAACATTGAGAAAACAAAATCGGCTTCCCAAAAAATAATTCCACATTATCCTATTTTTCGATTTCTCGAGTTACAATTAATTTAGCCACTAACCAGTCCAAAGGTAACACATAGTTTATTGCTTAATCCTTTCCACAGGAATTTATTTTTCATATATAACTCGAAAAGAACATTGTTCTTGTTGTTAGGTGTCATTGAGTCAGTTCCGACTCATATTGACCCTATGTACGACAGTAGGAAACACTGCCTGGTCCTGTGCCATTCTCACACTGTTGTTATGCTTGAACCCATTGATGCAGCCACTGTATCAATCCACCTCTCTGAGGGTCTTCCTCTTTTTCACTGACCCTCTACTTCATCAAGCATGATGTCCTTCTCCACAGATTAGTACCTCCTGATAACATGTCCAAAGTATGAGAGATGAAGTCTTGCCATCCTTGCTTCTAAGGAGCACTTGGTTTTACTTCTTCCAAGCCCGTGGTATATTCAATATTCTTAGTCAACACCATAATTCAAAGGCATCAATTTTTCTTTGGTCTTCTTTTTTAATTGTCCAGCTTTTGCATGCATATGAAAAAAAATGAGGCAATTGAAAATACTATGGTTTGGGTCAGGTGCACCTTAGTCCTTAAAGTGACATCTTTGCTTTTTAACACTTTACAGAAGTCTTTTGCAGCAGATTTGCCCAGTGCAATACATCATCTGATGTCTTGACTGTTGTTTTCATGGGCATTGATTGTGGATCCAGGTAAAATGAAGTCTTTGACATCTTCAGTCTTTTCTCTGTTTATCATGATGTTGCTTATTGGTCCAGTTGTGAGGATTTTTTTCTTTACCTTGAGGTACAGTCCATACTGAAGGCTGTGATCTTTGATCTTCATCAATAAGTACTTCAAGTCCTCTTCCTGTTCAGCAAGCAAGGTTGTGTCATCTGCATAACACAGGTTGTTAACGAGTCTTCCTCCAGCCCTGATGCCCCGTTCTTCTTCATATAGTCCAGCTTCTCTGATTATTTGTTCAGCATATAGATTGAATAGATATGTGAAAAGATTCAACCCTGTTGGATACCTTCCCTGATTTTAAACCACGCAGTATCCCTTTGTTCTGTTTGAACAACTGTCTGTTTGTCTATGTAGAAGTTTCACATGAGTACAATTAAGTGTTCTGAAATTCCCATTTGGATATCGATGTTGGCCAAATATTTAACTCTGATTTGGTGAAAGTAGAAGAAAATATAAAGATCTAAACAAAGAGTGCTAAACTCTATGTAGTTCTTGAATATAGTTTTACAGCTAGTTTCTCAATATATAGAAAAAGCTTTATAGATGTGCGAAGTTAGTGATTACTAAAGAGAAAGGGGCCTACTTAACTGCTTTTTTATGATGAGACTCTTTCAGATTTTGACCCCAGAGCCAGTATGTTCTGGCAAAGCTAGACTGTAAACTCAATGGTGGAAGAAAAGATTTCTGATTTTTCATTGCTACAGTTCACCATTTGTTACACTGTAGGTTCTCAAGAAATAGGCAATAAATGAAGCAACCAATTAAAATTTCTGTCCATAAAGTCTGAATACTAATAACTCTATTTTTCCTCTCTATTTTATTAAGTAATTGATCAGATTCTAAGTAGGAATGTCTATAATAGCATCCAATTAAATTTGTAATAATTATTTTTAAGAACTAATCATTTAAAGAAAACATTTCCTTAGTAGTCCAAATGACCATTTTCTTAAAACCCACTGCTGTCGAGTTGATCCCTACTCATAGTGACCCTATAGGACAGAGTAGAATTAAACTGCCCCATAGATTTTCCAAGGAGCACCTGATGGATTCAAACTGCCGACCTTTTGGTTAGCAGCCATAGCACTCAACCACAACACCACCAGGGTTTCCAACCATTTTCCCAGAAGATGAAAATCAGAATAAAAATATTGAGCTATCTGGCTGGCTAAAACTATTGCACAGAATACTATAACTTCAGGCAAATCATTAGATGATACACATTATCGCGTAGGGGTTGGCAGACTACCCTCCCTTTGTATGGTTTGGGAGCCAAGAATGGTTTTTAAATGTTTAAAGTGTCACCAAAAAAAAAAAAAAAAAAGCACTGGGAAGAATATGCATCAGAGAATGTATGTGGCCCTCAAAGCTTAAAATATATACTGTCTGGCCCTTCAGAGAGAAAGTCATTGACCCCTGTTATAGTGTGAAAGATGTGACAGAGATCTTGAGGGATATTTGTGCTCATTTAATTCTTCCTTACTGAGTTGGTGAAAATATGTTATTAATTTTAAATGTCTTGGAACTACAGACTTATGATCTGCATGATAGGTATTTTGAAGATATTGTTCAAATGTAATTTTCAAAAAATTAAAACATGACTTGCATACACATATCAAATAAATGCTTGTCAAAATTTTATTCAATTAAGTAATGAGAGGAGAAGTAAGATGTTAAGAGCTGTTCAAAAAGTATTTCAGGAGCTAGGTGTGTATACAGAATGTAATAAAAGTACTAAATAAAGTCTAACCCAGACTTACATTGCTGGGTTGGATTCAAAACTAGTTAATGTTCTACAGAGCAAAAAACTATAAGCTTTGGGCTAGCTTTTCTACAATTATTTGCATCGCAATTACACAAATATCTACAAGTTAACATGAACCTTCACTTAGTTCAGAATCTTTAATCAACATTCTTACAGTCTCCCTGCCTTGGCATTGTAAGTAATCCACCACAATTGTCATGATCACAATGGAAAGCTGGTTCCATTATGCTTGGCCTAGTTATTTACTTAAATGCATTAAGGGTATTAAATAATCCTAATAGCCACCTTGAGTTGCTTTGCAAATGTACAGTCAAAAAGCACTGAAAAACTCCTAAGGCCAGAGCATTAAGAAAAAAAAAAAAGAAATTTGTTTTTTTTTTTAACTTCTGTCTAATTCACAAAAAAGGACCAGACTTACTGGTCTGACAGAGGCTGGAGGAACCCCTGCGACTATGACCCCTGGACACTCTGCTAACTCAGAATTGAAGCCACTCCCTAAGCCCACTTTTCAGACAAAGTTTAGACAGGCCCATAAATAATAATAACAATACACATGAGGAATGAGCTTCTTAGTTCAATCAAACACACAAGACCAAGTGGGCAACTCCTGTCCAAAAGCAAGATGAGAAGGCAGGAAGGGGCAGGAACTGGATGAATGGACACAAGGAACCAGGGGTGGAAAGGGGGAGTGTGCTGTCATATTGTGGGGATTACAATCAATGTCTCAAAACAATATGTGTATAAATAATAATAATAAAAAAGAATCTTGGATTGGATTTTTAAAAGACTATATTGTCTTCTCTTTTATTCCAAAGTTAGAAAACTCAAAACATATTTTCTATCAGTTTTCACCTGAAGTTTGTATGAATTCCTCTCTTCTTCAGACCCACAAAATTTTCTGTGGTTCCTGGTTTGCATGGTGACCTCCTACACCATCTGTGAGTTCGGGGCCCTACAAGCCAGGCACAAAACCCCTTTTTTTGAATTTTGTAGGAATTGCTGCCACATATAAAATCAACACTTTTTCTTTAACAGTGCACTTGAGATACCTGATTTTTAAATGAAACTCATTCTCAAATATGACCTTGTAGATATAGCCTTGGTTGCACAATCAACTTGTGCAATTATAGCCTTGCTAAAAGGAAAACAGGTTTTTATAGAACCTATTCAGATAATAAATTTCCATGAAAAGCAAGGGGACTAAATAAAAGTTTTTATTTTTTTCTAACAAATTGATTCTGTCATACATAGTGTCACCATGAGTCAGAACCTACTCAATAGCACCTAACAACAACATTTTTTTTTTCTAAATTCTGTGTGGTCAACGAGAATCAGACATCATTAACATCATTTCCTTTTTATTTTACAGAAGCAGAATCCAGTAAATTAAAAATTCCAAAAAACCAAAACCAAACCAGTTATCACTGAGTTGATTCCTGCTCATGGTGACCCAATGTGTGCCAGAGAAGAACTGTACTTCATAGAATTTTGAATTTGTTCATCTCTTGGAAGTAGATTGCCAGACCTATCTCCCAAGGCACCTTTGGAAGTATGCGAACCTCCATCCTTTTGGTTAGCAGCCAAGTGCTTATCCCTTTATGCTACTCAGAGATCCCCAATTAAAGGTTAGAAATACCTTAAGAAGAAAGGGTTATTCATATATGCATGACCAATAAATCATTGAAATCAATAACAACACTCTTTTGAATAAATAGTAACAATAAAATTTCTCTTATTAATTATTTCAGTCCTATGTAATTAATTCTTGTTCTGCTAAATCTTGAGTCAGAAGTCAGTTCCTGTTAAACATGTCTGCTTCAGGATGGAATTAATGGAGTCCTGGGATCCCATATCAACCCACTGGTGCAATCAGAAGTTTGTTTAAAGGATGTCAGCTTGGAGGTGTGCATTCAAGAATGATTCTTTCAAATTTAAATTGTTCAGAGTAGCTAGTCTATTCTTTTAATTAGGCTCTAAGGTTATGCATCTTTGTTGAAGACAAAAATTCTATCCTATAATTTATGTACAGTCTCCAGGTAAGCATCAGAAGAAAGCAGAAACATGTTTGAGAAGGAGGCTGGCTGACTGTAGTTAAAATATTAAGCAGCCAATAATATCAGAATGGAGGAAATTAAAATTTTCTATTGGGATACAGTGTATGACTATTTCATAAGAGTTTGAGCAACAGTTTCCTTTAGAGTAAAAATTATGGATAGCAAAGGGCTTGAGAAATCTCCAGGGCCTTTGCAAAAAAAATACAACCATTAAATATTTATATTAATACTATTTTATGAGGAGACAGAGCTAATTTGCAATTCGCCTGGAAAAGTTTTGCTTTATCTCTGGGGACACCTGGGTATTGACTTTTAGCCAAGATAAAGGCAGTGGAATTTATTATGTGTTATTTAAGGTCCCCAAGGAGCCCTGGTGGTGCAGTAGTTAAGCACTCTACTGCTAACAGAAAGGTCAGTGGTTCCAACCCACCAGCCACTCCATGGGAGAAATATGTGGCTGTCTGCTTCCCTAAAGATTTAATTTACAGTCTTGGAAGCCCTATGGGGCAGCTCTACTCTGACCTATAGGGTTACTATGAGTCAGATTTGACTCGAAGGCAACAGGTTTGGTTTCTGTTAAGGCCCTCAAATCCCTTGGAATCACTGGAAGTTTATTTCTTTACTGATGATTTGCAACTGACCTAAATGGTTTAATGAGCCTGGCTTAACTACTTACATCATGGAGAGCTTTTCCAGTGAGCTCCCCCTTATCAGGATTCTTCATACGTATATTGACACTTTAAGCCAGAGAGTCAGCTCAGCCTTGTGTATTCAGAGAAATGAGCCTGAAAGTCTGAGTTTCAGAATGTCTTCTGGACTGCTAATGCTTGCTTCATTTTTATCTCTCACTGCACATAACCCTAATGTGAGCATACCATGTAGAGTATGTTGAGCATTTTCAAATATCCATACTGGACAAAGCAATATATTTTGCATAATATTTATCTATGCAAGATTATCCTATAGACTGGTGAATATCACTTTTGATTTGACATCTCTTCTCATGCAAATATTACAGTAATGTTGAACTAATTATGAAATATGGAGCACACCAAGTGCACCTAATTACTTCCAACATCCCTCTTTAGAAAATTAAATCTTTATGATTTTCCAGGGGTCTTCTGGGAAATCACAAAGATACTTTTAGGTGTAAGAAATACCCTGGGAAAAACATGCTCAGCATTTCTCAAACTGAAAGAACTGAAGAAAAATTTGAGCCACAAGTTGCAATATTGAAGAATTCTATCGGGAAAATACTGAATGACACAAGAAGCATTCAAAAAAAGATGGAGGAGGGGGCCCAAGATGGCTGACTAGGCAGACGTTACCTCGGATGCCTCTTGCAACAAAGACTTGGAAAAACAAGTGAATCAATCACATACATGACAATATACGAACCCTGACCAACAAACACAGATTTAAAGAGTTGACCTGAGTGACAGAGACGGAGAGTGAACTACTATGGGGAAGCAGAGACTGTTTTCGGAGCCTGGAGCCAGCGTCCCAGTCAGGTAACCTTGGTGCCGGGCTTAGGACTGGGCGGAGGGAACCTGAACACAACATCCTGTGTCGGCGCAAACACAGGGCGCAGCCCTACCCCCCTGAACTGACCTCGGGAGGGGACCCAGCCGGTCAGCGGAGGTGGCGTGGCGACGCGGCCGGCTGGAGGAGAAGTCCTCAGGAGGCAGCGACTGGTTTTGGAGCAGGGAGTGCAGCATCCCAGCCAGGGAACCTTGGCGCGGGGCTTTGGATTGGGCGCAGGGGAGCTGAGGAGGACATCCTGTGAAGGTGCAAACACGGGGCTCAGCCCTACCCCCCTGAACTGACCCCGGGAGGGGGCCCAGCCAGTCTTCACGGGCGGCGCGGCGATGCTGCTGGCGGGAGGAGAAGTCACCAGGAGACAGCGACTGGTTTTGGAGCTGGGAGTGCAGCATCCCAGGTGGGGAACCTTGACGCTGGGCTTTGGACTGGCAGCGGAGGAACTGACCACTGCTTCTGCGGGCCTGACCCTCGGGGGCAATCTCTACCCAGCCAGCACACATAGGCGACATGCCCCTCAGGAATCTCAGATAAAATAGTCATCCCAAGCAAGATAAGTAACTTTGTCTATATTCCGGAGTGCTACTCTCTCCTGTTTTTCTGAACCCTCCCCTCCCCTTCCCAGGCGGCTTCATTAACATTGGAATTTCCCAAACCAGAGGGAGAACTGCTCCACGGTTTTTCTTTTCCTTTTTTTTTTTTTTTTTTTGGTCTTTTCCTAACCCATTCTTCCGGCCTGAGAGAAGCAACCACAAAAAACCCAGGGACCAAAAATCCTTCCCTAATTGGGCCAAAAACACACAACCAGCTCCAGCCAAGCATATGTGATCCACAGTCTCCGGCTTTCAACCCTACAGGGAACAAGGTGGCTATTATAATGCAAAGGCATTTCTGATAGGGATCTGGCTGCGTTTTCTTTTTTAGCGGATTTGCTGGAAAGACAAGTTTCCCAGGTCTGATATCTCTGTGTATTCAACAGAGCCCTCACTGACCCACAACAGGGAACTGAGGGCAGAAGCTCCCCCCAGACCACCTAGCCTCCGCCTTAGGGGTCTAAGGAGGTTGACACCTACCGATGTGTAGAGGTACTTGCATTGGGGGCCTAAGGTACAGCTGCAGAGTCCTCCCAACAAGGTGCTTTAGGAATAGAGACATACCTACCTCACTGACACTTGGGGGAAGCCTGTCAGCATCCTGCCCCCCCTGGAGTGTGAACCCCAGCTGCTACTAGAATCTGGTGCACACAACTATCACCACTACTTCTCGAGGTGGATAGGTGACAGTCTGCATCACACACTTGATGACCCAAAATCAGATTCTACTCAAAAATAGTGAATGGACTCAGGCACATATATCTGGTAACAGCCCAAACCAGCTGGTAATAGGTCATAAGTAAGTCAAGGGCTACAACAATCAAGACAGCACAATCTAGTAGCCCGTCCACGTATATTGAAAGAAAACAAAACAAGATAAGACTCAGTGAACAAATATAGAATAAATCACTACAATATCTTAGTGATGGCTCGGAGACAGCAGTCGATATCAAACCACATAAAGAAGCAGACCAAGACTGCTTCTACAACCCCCCAAACAAAAGAATCAAAATCTTTCCCAAATGAAGATACAATCCCAGAATTATCAGCTATAGAATATAAAAAACTAATTTACAGAACGCTTCAAGACATCAGGGATGACCTCAGAAATGAAATAAGGCAATCTGCAGAAAAAGCAAAGGAATGCACTGATAAAACAGTTGAAGAACTCAAAAAGATTATTCAAGAACATAGTGGAAAAATTAATAAGTTGCAAGAATCCATAGAGAGACAGCATTCAGAAATCCAAAAGATTAACAATAAAATTACAGAATTAGACAATGCAATAGGAAGTCAGAGGAGCAGACTCGAGCAATTAGAATGCAGACTGGGAAATCTGGAGGACCAGGGAATTAACATCAACATAGCTGAAAAAAAATCAGATAAAAGAATTTTAAAAATGAAGAAACCCTAAGAATCATGTGGTACTCTATCAAGAAGGATAACTTGCGTGTGATTGGAGTCCCAGAACAGGGAGGGAGGACAGAAAACACAGAGAGAATAGTTGAAGATCTGCTGACAGAAAACTTCCCTGACATCATGAACGATGAAAAGATATCTATCCAAAATGCTCATCGAACCCCATTTAAGATTGATCCAAAAAGAAAAACACCAAGACATATTATCATCAAACTTGCCAAAACCAAAGATAAAGAGAAAATTTTAAAAGCAGCCAGGGAGAAAAGAAAGGTCTCCTTCAAGGGAGAACCAATAAGTTCAGACTACTCAGCAGAAACCATGCAGGCAAGAAGGCAATGGGATGACATATACAGAGCACTGAAGGAGAAAAACTGCCAGCCAAGGATCATATATCCAGCAAAACTCTCTCTGAAATATGAAGGTGAAATTAAGATATTTAAAGATAAACACAAGCTTAGAGAATTTGCAAAAACCAAACCAAAGCTACAAGAAATACTAAAGGAAATTGTTTGGTCAGAAAACCAATAATATCAGATACCAGCACAACACAAGATCATAGAACAGAACATCCTGATATCAACTCAAATAGGGAAATCACAAAAACAAATTAAGATTAATTAAAAAAAAAATGCTCAAAACAGGGAATCATTGAAGTCAATATGTAAAAGATCGCAATAATCAAAAAGAGGGACTAAACACAGGTGGCATAGAACTGCCATATGGAGAGGGATATAGGACAATACAAGTTAGGCTTTTTCTTAGAAAAATAGGGGTAAATATTAAGGTAACCACAAAGAGGTATATCAACTCCATAACTCAAAGTAAAAACCAAGAAAAATGTAACGACTCAGCAAATATAAAGTCAAATACTATGAAAATGAGGAACATACAATTTACAAAGAAAAATGTCTCAGCACAAAAAAGTAAGTGGAAAATTGAAATTGTCAACAACACACATAAAAAGACATCAAAATGACAACACTAAACACCTACTTATCTATAATTACGCTGAATGTAAATGGACTAAATGCACCAATAAAGAGACAGAGAGTCTCAGACTGGATAAAGAAACACGATCCGTCTATATGCTGCCTACAAGAGACACACCTTAGACTTAGAGACACAAACAAACTAAAACTCAAAGGATGGAAAAAAAATATATCAAGCAAACAATGAGCAAAAAAGAAGAGGAGTAGCAATATTAATTTCTGACAAAATAGACTTTAAACTTAAATCCACCACAAAGGATAAAGAAGGACACTACATAATGATAAAAGGGACAGTTGACCAGGAAGATATAACCATATTAAATATTTATGCACCCAATGAAAGTTTTTTTTTTTTTTTTTTTAATGACAGGGCTGCAAGATACATAAATCAAATTTTAACAGAACTGAAAAGTGAGATAGACACCTCCACAATTATAGTAGGAGACTTCAACACACCACTTTCGGAGAAGGACAGGACATCCAGTAAGAAGCTCAATAGAGACACGGAAGACCTACTTACAACAATCAACCAACTTGACCTCATTGACTTATACAGAACTCTCCACCCAACTGCTGCAAAGTATACTTTTTTTTCTAGCACACATGGAACCTTCTCTAGAATAGACCACATATTAGGTCATAAAACAAACCTTTCCAGAATCCAAAACATCGAAATATTACAAAGCATCTTCTCAGACCACAAGGCCATAAAAGTGGAAATCAGTAACAGAAAAATTAGGGAAAAGAAATCAAAGACTTGGAAACTGAACAATACCCTCCTGAAAAAAGACTGGCTTATAGAAGACATGAAGGAGGGAATAAGGAAATTCATAGAATGCAACGAGAATGAAAATACTTCCTATCAAAACCTCTGGGACACAGCAAAAGCAGTGCTCAGAGGTCAATTTATATCGATAAATGCACACATACAAAAAGAAGAAAGAGCCAAAAGCAGAGAACTGTCCCTACAACTTGAACAAATAGAAAGTGAGCAACGAAAGAATCCATCAGGCACCAGAAGAAAACAAATAATAAAAATTAGAGCTGAACTAAATGAATTAGAGAACAGAAAAACAATTGAAAGAATTAACAAAGCCAAAAGCTGGTTCTTCGAAAAAATTAACAAAATTGATAAACCATTGGCCAGACTGACTAAAGAAATTTAGGAAAGGAAACAAATAACCCGAATAAGAAACGAGAAGGGCCACATCACAACAGAACCAAATGAAATTAAAAGAATCATATCAGATTATTACGAAAAATTGTACTCTAACAAATTTGCAAACCTAGAAGAAATGGATGAATTCCTGGAAAAACACTACCTACCTAAACTAACACAATCAGAAGTAGAACAACTAAATAGACCCATAACAAAAAAAGAGATTGAAATGGTAATCAAAAAACTCCCAACAAAAAAAGCCCTGGCCCAGATGGCTTTACTGCAGAGTTCTACCAAACTTTCAGAGAAGAGTTAACACCACTACTACTAAAGGTATTTCAAAGCATAGAAAATGATGGAATACTACCTAACTCATTCTATGAAGCCACCATATCCCTGATACCAAAACCAGGTAAAGACATTACAAAAAAAGAAAATTACAGACCTATATCCCTCATGAACATAGATGCAAAAAGCCTCAACAAAATTCTAGCCAATAGAATTCAACAACATATCAAAAAATTAATCCACCATGACCAAGTGGGATTTATACCAGGTTTGCAAAGCTGGTTTAATATTAGAAAAACCATTAATGTAATCCACCATATAAATAAAACAAAAGACAAAAAACCCATGATCTTATCAATTGATGCAGAAAAGGCATTTGACAAAGTCCAACACCTATTTATGATAAACACTCTCACCAAAATAGGAATTGCAGGAAAATTCCTCAACATAATAAAGGGCATCTATACAAAGCCAACAGCCAACATCATTCTAAATGGAGAGAACCTGAAAGCATTTCCCTTGAGAACGGGAACCAGACAAGGATGCCCTTTATCACCGCTCTTATTCAACATTGTGCTAGAGGTCCTAGCCAGAGCAATTAGGCTAGACAAAGAAATAAAGGGCATCCAGACTGGCAAGGAGGAAGTAAAATTATCTCTATTTGCAGATGACATGATCTTATACACAGAAAACCCTAAGGAATCCTCCAGAAAACTACTGGAACTAATAGAAGAGTTTGGCAGAGTCTCAGGTTATAAGATAAACATACAAAAATCACTTGGATTCCTCTACATCAACAAAAAGAACATCGAAGAGGAAATAACCAAATCAATACCATTCACAGTAGCCACCAAGAAGATAAAATAATTAGGAATAAATCTTACCAAAGATGTAAAAGACCTATACAAAGAAAACTACAAACTACTACTACAAGAAACTAAAAAGGACCTACTTAAGTGGAAAAACATACCTTGCTCATGGATAGGAAGACTTAACATAGTAAAAATGTCTATTCTACCAAAAGCCATCTATACATACAATGCACTTCCAATCCAAATTCCAATGTCATTTTTTAATGTGATGGAGAAACAAATCACCAACTTCATATGGAAGGGGAAGAAGCCTCGGATAAGCACAGCAATACTGAAAAAGAAGAAGAAAGTGGGAGGCCTCACTCTACCTGATTTCAGAAGCTATTATACAGCCACAGTAGTCAAAACACCCTGGTACTGGTACAACAACAGACACATAGACCAATGGAACAAAATTGAGAACCCAGATATAAATCCATCCATATAAGAGCAGCTGACATTTGACAAAGGCCCCGCGTCAGTAAATTGGGGAAAAGATAGTCTTTTTAACAAACGGTGCTGGCATAACTGGATATCCACTTGCAAAAAAATGAAACAGGACCCATACCTCACACCATGCACAGAAACTAACTCCAAGTGGATCAAAGACCTAAACATAAACACTAAGATGATAAAGATCGTGGAAGAAAAAATAGGGACAACCTCAGGAGCCCTAATACAAGGCATAAACAGAATACAAAACATTACCAAAAATGACAAAGAAAAACCAGATAACTGGGAGCTCCTAAAAATCAAACACCTATGCTCATCTAAAGACTTCACCAAAAGAGTAAAAAGACCACCTACAGACTGGGAAAGAATTTTCAGCTATGACATCTCTGACCAGCGCCTGTTCTCTAAAATCTATATGATTCTGTCAAAACTCAACCACAAAAAGACAAACAACCCAATCAAGAAGTGGGCAAAGGATATGAACACACTTCACTAAAGAAGATATTCAGGCAGCTAACAGATACATGAGAAAGTGCTCTGGATCATTAGCCACTAGAGAAATGCAAATGAAAACCACAATGAGATTCCATCTCACTCCAACAAGGCTGGCATTAATCCAAAAAACACAAAATAATAAATGTTGGAGAGGCTGCGGAGAGATTGGAACTCTTATACACTGCTGGTGGGAATGTAAAATGGTACAATCACTTTGGAAATCTATCTGGCGTTATCTTAAACAGTTAGAAATAGAACTACCATACAACCCAGAAATCCCACTCCTCGGAATATACCCTAGAGAAATAAGAGCCTTCACACAAACAGATATATGCACACCCATGTTTATTGCAGCTCTGTTTACAATAGCAAAAAGCTGGAAGCAACCAAGGTGTCCATCAATGGATGAATGGTTAAATAAATTGTGGTATATTCACACAATGGAATACTACGCATCGATAAAGAACAGTGACAAATCTGTGAAACATTTCATAACATGGAGGAACCTGGAAGGCATTATGCTGAGCGAAATGAGTCAGAGGCAAAAGGACAAATACTGTATAAGACCACTATTATAAGATCTTGAGAAATAGTATAAACTGAGAAGAACACATACTTTTGTGGTTACGAGGCGGGGGAGGGAGGGAGGGTGGGAGAGGGTTTTTTACTGATTAGTTAGTAGATAAGAACTACTTTAGGTGAAGGGAAGGACAATACTTAATACATGGAAGGTCAGCTGAACTGGACTGGACCAAAAGCAAAGAAGTTTCCGGGATAAATTGAATGCTTCAAAGGTCAGCGGAGCAAGGGCGGGGCTTTGGGGACCATGGTTTAAGGGGACTTCTAAGTCAATGGGCAAAATAATTCTATTATGAAAACTTTCTGCATCCCACTTTGAAGTGTGGCTTCTGGGGTCTTAAATGCTAACAAGTGGCCATCTAAGATGCATCAATTGGTCTCAACCCACCTGGATCAAAGGAGAATGAAGAACACCAAGGTCACACGATAACTAAGAGCCCAAGAGACAGAAAGGGCCGCATGAACCAGAGACCTACATCATCCTGAGACCAGAAAAACTAGTTGGTGCCCGGCCACAAGCGATGACTGCCCTGACAGGGAGCAGAACAGAGAACCCCTGAGGGAGCAGGAGATCAGTGGGATGCAGACCCCAAATTCTCACAAAAAGACCATACTTAATGGTCTGACTGAGACTAGCGGAATCCCGGTGGTCATGGTCCCCAAACCTTCTGTTGGCCCAGGACAGGAACCATTCCCGAAGACAACTCATCAGACATGAAAGGGACTGGACAGTGGGAAGGAAAGAGATTTTGATGAAGAGTGAGCTATTTGTATCAGGCGGACACTTGAGACTGTGTTGGCATCTCCTGTCTGGAGGGGGGATGGGAAGATAGAGAGAGTTGGAAGCTGGCAAAATTGTCACGAGAGACTGGAAAGGCTAACTCATTAGGGGGAGAGCAAGTGGGAGTACGGAGTAAGGTGTATATAAACTTATATGTGACAGTCTGACTTGATTTGTAAACATTCACTTGAAGCTCAATAAAAGTTATTAAAAAAATAATAATTGAAAAAACATAGTTATGAAAGTAAGCAAAAAGATTGCAGGGGTTGGGGAGTAGTTGAGAGCAATTGTTGTCACACTAAACTAAGTTGATGTTCCAATGTTAGCAGTTATTATAAATACAGAATTAATATCTATTGTATTGAAAGTCATAGAAGCTGAAAAACACAATAGATTGTACCCATGGAATGGGGAGACCAGGACCAGAAATTCACGCTCTGAAAATAAAACCAGAAAAAAGGAAAAATTACTACAATTTTTTGAACATTAACCTATATTATTCATGTAGTCCTGTGAAATGTTTACACTGTCCCCATTTTACAAAGAATCTATGTTTCAGAGAAGTTAATTAATAACTGGTAAGTGGTAGGTTTGGGATTCAATCAGACCTGTTTAACTCTAAATACCATGATAGTCCCAGGGTTTGCAAAAGTTTAGTTTAAAACTATAGCATAGATAACTGACTTTAAATGTTTATTTGTATGTATTTGGGAGAATGAAACTGAAGTTCTTCCAAAGTATCTTAGAAATAAGGCACATCCTCAGAAATACCAACTGAAATTTCAATATTAAAAAAAAAGCTATAATGTAAAAAGAAAAAAAGAAGATGGAAGGAATACACAGAACCACTGTACTGAAAGGTACATTTCAGGAGGTAGCATATGATCAAGAGCCAAAGATATTGAAAGAAAAAGTCCAAGCTTCACTGAAGGCATTGGTGAAAACCAAGGCTCCAGGAATTGACAGAATACCAACTGAAATGTTTCAAAAATGGATACAGCACTGGAGGTACTCACTCATGCCAAGAAATTTGGAAGACAGCTACCAGGCCAACCGACTAGAAGAGATTCATATTTGTGCCTATTCCAAAGAAAGGTAATCCAACTGAATGTGGAAATAATCAAACGATATCATTAATATCACACACATGTAAAATGTTGCTGAAGATCATTCAAAAATGGTTGCAGAAGTGTATTAACAGGGAACTGCCAGAAAGTCAAGCTGGTTTTAGAAGAGGACTTGGAAAGAGGGATATCGTTGCTGATGTCAGATGGATCTTGGCTAAAAGCAGAGAATACCAGAAAGATATTTACCTGTGCTTTATTGATTAGGCAAAGGTATTATTAGGCTGTGTGGATCATAACAAATTATGGATAATATTGCAAAGAATGGGAATCCCAGGACACTTAATTGTGTTCATGTGGAACCTGCACTTCGCCCAAGAAGCAATTGTTCAAACAGAACAAGAGGATACTGTGTTGTATAAAATCAGGAAAGGTGTGCATCAGGGATGTATCCTTTCAACATACTTATTCAGTTTGTATGCTGAGCTAGGAAATTGTACTATATGAAGAAGAATGTTGTATCAGGATTGGAGGAAGACTCATTGACAACCTGTGATGTACAGATGACACAATCTTGCTTACTGAAATTGAAGAGGACTTGGAGCATGTACTGATGAAGATCAAAGACTACAGCTTTCAGTATGGATCACATCTTACCATAAAGAAAACAAAAATCTTCACAACTAGACCAATAAGCAACATCATGATAAACAGAGAAAATATTAAAGTTGTCAAGGATTTCATTTTACTTGGGTCCACAATCAATGCCCATGGAAGCAACATTAAAAACATCAGATGATTTATTGCATTGGGCAGATCTGCTGCAAAAGACCTCTTTAAAGTGTTAAAAAACAAAGATGTCACTTTGAGGACTAAGGTACACCCAGTCTAAGCCAGGATATTTTCAATGGTTTCATAAGCATGCAAAAGCTGGTCAATGAATACAGAAGGCTGAAGAAGAATCGATGCCTTTGAATTATGGCGTTGCTAAAGAACATTGGCTATATCATGGACTGCCTAGAAGCGAGGGTGCAAGACTTTATCTCACATACTTTGGGCATGTTATCAGGAGGGACCTGTCCCTGGAGAAGGACATCGTGCTTGGTAAATTAGATGTTCAGTGAAAAAGAGGAAGACCTCCAATGAGACAGATTGACACAGTGACTGCAACAATGGGCTCAAGCATAAAAACAGTTGTGAGAATGGTGCAGGACCGGGCCATGTTTGGTTATGTTGCACATAGGGTTTCTTTGAGTTGGAACTGACTCAATGGCACCTAACAACAGCAACATGCTTGTACAGTATTTTATACTGATAAAAATCAAGAAAAAGGCAAAGATTTTTTTTAACCAAAATAATTAAACCATCCTAATTTTTCAAAAAAAAAAAAAATTTTGTTTTTAATTTGTCCATAGATTCACCTTAACTTCATGAACTTGAATTCTTACATTAAAATATTTTGAAACTATCAGTTTTTGTAAGAATACTTTTTAATCTAAAACTTTTAAATTGTTACAAAGTTTTTTATTTTGGAGATATTATGTTTATGTACCTGAATATTTATCAGGATAAGTCAGTCAGAACAGAGCATTTATAACTCGAAAGACTTTAATTTATTAATAGCCTTCAGAGGTAGGTACATTAATTATGTATTACTCCTTAACAAATTACCCCCAAATTTAGCATCTTAAAATATACCTTTATGTCACACAGATTCTGAGGGTCTGGAATGCAAGAGGGGTGGTTTGTTCTGTCCGGGACCTCTCACAGGTTTGCAGACAGGCTGCAGTCTTGGGCTACAGTAATCTCAAAGCTCAACAGTATCTTCCAAACATACTCACATGGTTGTTTGCAGGCCTAAATTCCTCCCTGGCTACTGGCTTCTCCATATCATTTCTCACAACATAGCAGTTTAATTTCCCAGAGCAAATGATCCAAGAGAGAGAGAAAGAGTATAACAGAACAAGCCCAAGACGAAAGACACACTTTTTTTTTTTTTTAAATAACCTAATTAGGAAGTGCTGTACCATCTGTTCAGTAAAGACGTAGTTTTACCATAAGTAAGGTGGTCTTTGTCCTTAGCTCTGAAGAAATAACCCATGGAATAATTGGGGTACCTTGTTCTGGGACTTCCCAGCCACAGCCAGAGGTTTGTGTTGGTGAGTGAAGGTTAACCAGACCAGAAAAGACTCCCTTGGGGGCTCAATCAATATCAATTAACCTCCGGAGGCATGATTTAGCCTATCAAACAGGACGGGCCAATAAAAGTATGGAACATTAAAGCTCAGAGAGCTGCCTCATTGCTGAAGGGAGGGTGATGTGCCCTCTCTGAGACATGACAGCTCGGCACTGGGAGCCTTCCCAGACCTGGCCCATGAATCTCTTCCTTATGATGATCTTGATTTATGTCCTTTTACTATAATAAAACCAGTAGCTATAGGTATAATATCTTCTGTAAGTTCTATGAGTTGTTTCAGCAATGTAACAAACCCAATGACGGCATCCTCTTAACTTGTAAGATTTGACCTAACCCAGGTTGCTATGGACAGAGAGAGAAGGAGAGATCTGCATGGGTTGCTAGTGTAAAAATGATAGAGAAGTGGGAAAGCAGAGATACAATTGATCTCTGCCTTTCTGGGAACTGGCTTTATGCTGATTCTCATCCTCAAAGCCATAATCGTACCAATACATCTACCATAGGCTGTTGGTCACACAGACCAACTCTGGTACAGTATGGGAAAGAATGACAAAAGAATGTGAATACAAGGAGGCAGAGACCAGTGGGGGGTCACCCTGGAGGCTGGGTACTACCACAAAGAAAATCATTTCATGCTCAGGAAAAGGTGAAGTATTTTCCTAATCACAGGCACAGAGAAATCAGCACAGACACATAGAGAACTTACAGCTTCAGTTCTAAAACTTTAGTCATAAGACAAAAGTAAACACATAAACTCACCAGTTCAGGTCTCAAGGAGCTTTTATGTATGGAATCCTTGACTGAAGGTTATAAATAAAGCAAGAGAGAAACAACAAAAAGACCAACTTATCTGACTCTGTTTTCTCTGAAGGGGGAATAGATTTTTATCATCCACCTAACAGAGATTATTTAAAGATTGGGGAAAAAACAAACTTCTCAATCATTGCCTCCAAGAAGGGAAAATAGCTTTTTTTTTTTTTTGCATGAACAGCAATAAAGACAATAACAACAAAAAACCCACAAAACCAGTATGGAGAAAGAATAAAATCTAGAGAAACAGAGTCAGCAAAAATTTAAGTTGTAATGCTGCTTGGGATCTACTGTAAGCCAATGTTAAGCAACCCATGAGGTATGCTTCTCAAGCAATTAGTTTAATTGACTCTACATCAGCTTCAAGCATTTGAGTGTTTCAGGGAACATCTTTCAAAATGGCTAACACTTAATTATTAAGAAGTTTAAAAACATATGACTCATAAAAATACAACATGAATACATCACAAATTTTATTCAACTAGGAATATATAGAAGAAACCCTGGTGGTACAGTGGTTAAGCACTTGGCTGCTAACCAAAAGTTTGGTGGTTTGAACTCATTAGTTGCTCTACAGGAGGAAGATGTGGCAGTCTGCTTCCATAAAGATTAGAGCCTTGGAAACCCTATGGGGCAATTCTACTTGTCCTACAGGGTCACTATGAATCAGAGTCAACTCAATGACAATGGTTAGGAATTTATAAGAAATTTAATAATGTAAAGTTAAGATTGCTGCATTAAATACAAACCATTTATTGCCCTACAAGAAAATAAACTATAATCTTTAGTTACATATTTGTCTATTCCCTTTTATTATCAACAATAGAAAATTCTGAGATAGTGAGATAGTGATGTGATGGAAGGTGGTGGAGTACAAAGCTCTGGGAATTGGTCTGTCCACTGAAACAACTACTGAGCTGACAAGAACTATTAGAATCATTTATTTCATAACTTCGCAATCTAGTCAAAAATTTGCAGCATCCAGGAGAGTGTTTGATGAAGAAAGAGGCTAGTAAATTTCAGTGAATTTGGGTGTTTTGAGTAGCAAATACAATCCTCAAACCCCTAGCCTCACAGCAGGAAGCTATGGGGGACAGAAGCCCATGTTACTAGTGTGGCTTGTTGGTGCCAGGGTGGACAATAAGAACTTTGCCCTCTAAAAATTGAGGTTATGTGTTTTGATCTGCTTGGCAGTCTTTGAAGAACCAGCACAGAGGCTGTATATTTTCTTAATATCTTCAGTCTAATGCAGCTTTCCAGGTAATGTTTGCAAAAAAATTTAAAGGAAAAAAACAAAACAAAACAATTTTTTTTTTCCTTTTCTTATTAGGTTCAGGCACTCAAAAAATCTTGGTTAGATCCGTAGCTGAATGCAGAGACATCAGGACACAGACTTCAATGGTAAGACACTACAAAGAATATAAAAAAACCCACACCTGTTGCTTTCAAGCCCTGGTGGCTCAGTGGTCAAAGCTCTGGGCTGCTAGCCTAAACGTCTGTTGCTCAAGTCCACTAGCGGCTCCATGGGAGAAAGATGTGGCAGTCTGCTTCTGCAGCTTATACCAAAACCAAAACTAAACCCAGTGCCGTCGAGTCGATTCCGACTCATAGTGACCCAATAGGACAGAGTAGAACTGCCCCACAGGGTTTCCAAGGAGTGCCTGGTGGATTCAAACTGCCAACCCTTTGGTTAGCTGCTGTAGCACTTAACCACTACACTGTATTCTCAAAGAATATAGCCTTTGAGATATAGTTTTGAAAAGGCAATAAGCAAACAAATAGCTAAAGAACTCAACAAGAAACAACAGAAATCTCTGGGAAGGGAGGATAATTTGATTTCCAGAGTTACCATATTACAACATTAAAATGTCCAGTTCTCAACAGAAAAATCTATAAAGCATACAAAGGAACAGGAAAATATGGCTCATTCATAGACAAAAAGAAACTGACAGAAACCATCTATGATGAAACCCAGACATTGGACCTATTAGAAAAATAGTTCAAATTAACTGTCTTAAATATGTTCAAAGAGCTAAAGGAAAACATGGACAAAGAACAAAAGAAAATTAGGAGAAAAATTTATGAGCAAGTAGGGAATATCAACAAAGAGACAGAAATAATAAAAAGTCTGGGGATGAAAAATACAGTAGTTGAAATAAAGCAGTGTACTAGAGGCATTCAGTAACAGATTTAAGCAGTCAGAAGGAAGAATTAGAAAACTTAAAGGTAAGGTAATTGAAATGACCCCGTCTGTAGAGCAAAAAAAAAAAAAGAATGAAAAAAAAAAAAAAAAAGATCAACAGAGTCTAAGGGACCTATGGGGCATTATTAAGCATCCCAACTTATTCATTATGGGCATTTCAGAAAGGGAAGAGAGAGAAGGAAGTAAAGGAATATTTGAAGAAATAATGGCTGAAATTCTGCAAATTTGATGAAAGAAATCAATCCATATATCCAAGAAGCTCAAAGAACTCCAAGTAGGATAAGCTCAGAGATCCATGCTGAGGCACATAATAATCAAACTTTCAAAAGCCACAGACAGAGAATCTTGAAATCAGCAAGGGAGAAGTGATTCATCATGTACAAGAGATCCTCAGCAAGATTAACAGCCAATTGTTCATCAGAAAATATGATGCCCTAAGGCAAAAATGATATATTTAAGGTCCTGAAAGAAAAACCTGTCAACCATGAATTCTATTTTTGGCAAAAATTTTCTTCAAAAATAAAGGAAAAATGAAGACATTCTTAGTAGGCCTATCCTACAGGAAATGCTAAAGGTAGTCCTTCAGGCTGAAAAGGATGATAGATGGTAACTGGGAACCTTATGAAGAAATATATCCCTGGTATAAAATTTATATTTATATACATAAATATAAAAGCTAATGTTATTGAATTTTTGATTTGTTACTCCACTTTTTATTTCCTATATAATTTAAAAGACAAATGTATAAAAGAATAATTATAAATCTATGTTGAAGGGCACACAATGCATGAATATTATTTATGACAATAATTACATAAAAGGGAGGATGGAGTTGTATATGAGCAGTGTTAATGTGTGATATTGAAGCTAATTTGCTATCAATTCAAACCAGATTGTTATAAATTTGGGATATTAGCTGTAATCTCCATGGTAACCACGAGGAAATAACTAAGCATATAAACAGAAAGAGGTAAAGAGGGGGCAAAAACAAGACTAATAGGGCACACCAGCCCAGGGCCAGGAATTGGAAGGTGGGAGGGAACAGGAAAGCTGGTAATAGAGAACCCAATGTTGAAAAGGGAGAGTGTTGACATGTCGTGGGGTTGTTAACCAATGTCATAAAACAATATGTATATTAATTGTTTAATGAGAAACTAGTTTGTTTCATAAGCCTTCATCTAAAGCACAATCAAAAAAAAAGAGGGGGTAAAATGACACACCATGTAAAAGGCAATTAAAAAAAAGAATACAGCATTGGAGGAATTAAGGAGCAAAAATGATACAAGACATAGAGAAAGCAAATAACAAAATGGGCAAAAGTAAGTCCTGCATTATCAGTAATCATGTTAAATGTAAAGAATGGATTAAAAAAAAGCATAACTAAGTTGTATGTGAAAGAATAGAAAAAGGTATTCCATAAAATGGTAACCAAAAGAGAACTGGGATGGCTATACTCAAATCAGAGAAGTAAGATTTTAAGTCAAAAATTGTTATAAGGGACAAAAAACATTATACATCGATGAAAGGGTCAATTCATCAAGCAAGTAGAAGAATTATAAACATATACACACAAAACAACAGACCCCCAAAATACACGAAGCAAATAATGACGGAATTGAAGGAAGAAATAGTTCTATAATAGTAGTTGAGACTTCAATGCTTTGCTTTTGATAATGAATATAACAACTAGACAGAGGATCTGTAAGGAAATAGAGAATGTGAACAACATTATAAACCAACTAGGCCTACAGTCATATGCAGAATACTCCAACCAACAACATAAAATGCATGTTCTTCTCAAATGTATGTTCTTTTCCACAATAGACCGTATGTTTTATGACATAAAATGAACTTCAATAAATTTCAAGTGACTGAAATCATACAGAATGTCTTCTCTGACCACATATACTGAAGCTAGAAATCAATAACAGAAGGTAAACTGAAATTTTGCAAATATGTTGAAATTTAATAATAGACTTTTAAACAAAAAGTGAGCCAAAGAAAAAAATCATTAGGGAAATAAGAAAATACTTTGAGATTAATGACACAGCATATGAAATTTTATGAGCTGTAGCAACGGCAGTGCTCAGAGGAAAATTTATAGCTCTTCAGACTTAAAAAAAAAAAAAAAAGAACAACCTTGAATCAACAACCTAACTTTATAACACAGGGAACTAAAAAAGGAAGAAGAAGCTAAACACAAAGACAGCAGAAGGAAGGAAATTATAAAAAATAATAAAAAAAAAAGATTAGAGTAGAAATAAAATAGAGAAAATGAACAAAAGTTATTTTTGAGATGATTGACAAAATTCATAGACTTTAAACAGACTAATAAAAAAAGAGAAGATGCAAATAACTAAAATCAGAAATGAAGGTGGGGCAATTACTACCAACCTTTCAGAAATTAAAAGGATTATAAAAAATATGAACAAGAGTACACCAGCAAATTAAATAATACAGATGAAATACACAAATTCCTAGAAACACACACATTACCAAAACTGACTCGAAAAGAAATAGGGAATACCAACAGACCTATAACAAAAAAAGTGATTCAATCAATAATCTATAACTTCCCAAGAAAAAAAGTATAGGAATAGATGCCTTCACTGGTGAATTCAGCCAAGCATTTAAAGAATTACACTAGTCACACTCAAACTCTTCCAAAAAAAGTAGAAAAGGAGGGAATACTTCCTAACAAGATAAAAGAAGATAAAAACACATGATCATCTCAACAGACACAAGAAAAAAAAAAAAGATAAGCTCCAGCACACTTTCATGATAAAAACACTCAACAAACTAGGAATAAAATGAAATTTTCCTAACATGATAAAGCACATTTATGGAAAGCCCTCAATTATCATCGTATCTAATGGTGAAAGACTGAAAACTTTCTTCCTAATACCAGAAACAAGACAAAGATTCCAGCTTTCATTACTGCTATCCAAAACTGTACTAGATGTCTTAGCCAGAGGAATTAGGCTGAGAAAAAAAAATAAAAGGCATCCAAATTGAAATAGAAACAACAAAATTATCTCTATTTACAGATGACATAATTCAATAAGGAGAAAAAAAAATCCACACACACAATAAAAACTACTAGTTAACACATGAGTTCAGTAAAGGTGCAGGATACAAAACCAACATACAAGCAAACAAAACAATAACAACAAAAAAGAGTTGTGTTTCTATACCAGCAATGAACAATCCAAAGAGAAAAATAAAGAAAAAATTCCATTTATAACACCATTCAAAAGAATAATAAACTAGGCATACACTTGCAGCCCTGGTGGCACAGTTGTTAAAAGCTTGACTGCTAACCAAAAGGTCAGCAGTTCAAATCCACCTATGGGAAATCCTATGGGACAGTTCCATGCCCTGTGGGGTCGCTATGAGTCAAAATCAACTTGACAGCATTGGGTTTGGTTTTTTTGGTTTAGGCATAAACTTGGTTAAGATGGTAAAAGACTTGTAAACTGAAAACTCCAAAACATTGCTGAAAGAAATGAAAGAAGATCTAATTAATTGGGAAGACATCTTATATTCATGAATTGGAAAACTTAATGTTGTTAAGATGGCAGTATTACCCAAAGTGATCTTCAGATTTGATTCCATCCCTATCAAAACTCCCATGGCCCTTTTTTTTTTTTCTTTTGAGGAATGGAAAACCAATCCTCAAATTCATATGGAATTGCAAGGAATCCCAAATGACCAAAACAACATTAAAAATAGAAACATATGCATAATGACAAAAGTATATTAGTGTTTACCAGGGGTTGGGGAGAGGAGAATATGGGGAGTTACTGTTTAGGGGTTCTGAGTTTCTTTTCAGAGTAATAAAAAACAGTTGGAAATGAATAGTTGAGATGCTTTCAAGACATGGTGAATATAACTAAAGTCACTGAATTATACAGTTAAACATGGTTAAAATGGCAAATGTTTTGTTATATACATTTCAGCTATTATTACAAAGCTACAGTAATGAAATCTGTGGTACTGGTGCAAGGATAGACGTATAGGCCAATAGGAAATGAGAGCCCAGAAAGGAACCCAAACATTTATGAAAAATTGATTTTTGGCAAGGGTGTAGAGTCCATTTAATGGGGAAAGAACAGTCTCTCCAACGAATTGTTTTGGGCAAACCTGATAACCACATGAAAAGGAATTGTTTTGACCCATACCCCACTTCATATAAAAACATTAAATCAAAATGGAACAACAACTTAAATCTAAGAGCTAAAACTATAAAACTATTAGAAGAAAACACATAGGTAAGTCTTGAACTCAGATTTATCGATAGACTTTCAAATTTCATGAGCACAGAAGAAAAATACGTAAGTTAGACTTCATAAAAATTAAAAATCTTTGTGAATCAAAGGACATTATTAAGTGAAAAGACAACGTAAAGAAAGGGAGAAAATAGCAGCTATTTTGTATATGTGTATACATATATATACACACATATTATATATATACATATATGTTTGTATGTGTGTATATGTGTATACGTATATGTGTATATCAAGAGACTAGTGTCCAGAATATATGACTGAACAACAAAAAGACAAAGAACCTAGTTTAAAAATAGGCAGTGAACATGAACAAACATGTATGTATGTGTGTGTATATATATATGTATCTCAAGAGTTTAGTACCCAAAATATATAATTCAACAACAAGAAGACAAAGAACCTAATTTACAAATAGGCAGTGAACATGAATGAACATTTCTACAAAGAAGATACACAAAAAGGATGTTCGATCTAACCAGTCATTAAGAAAATTAAAATAAAAGCCATGATGAGATTTCATTTTGCATTCACTGGGATCTAGGACGGCTATTTTCAAAACCAAAACAAGCATTGGCAAAGATGTGGATTAATAGAAATCCTCATCTACTGCTGCTGGGGATGTAAGACGCAATTACTGTGGAGAAGAGTTTAGCAGTTCCTCAAAATGCTAACCATAGAATTACATATACCGCAGCAATTCCACCTGATGGTATATACCCAAGAGAAATAAAAACAGAAGTCCACACAGAAACTTATATATGAATGTTTATAGCAGCATTATTCATAATAGCCAATAAGTGCAAGCAACCCACGTGTCCATCAGAGGATGAATGGATAAACAAATTGTGGTGTGTGCGTGTGTCACATACAATGGAATATTATTTAGTCATAAAACGGAATATTATTTAGTCATAAAAAGGAATAAAGTACTGATACAACTTGCATGAGCTATGAAAACATTATGCTAAGTGAAAGTAGCCAGACATAAAACATCACATATCGTATGGTACATTTTATATAAAATATCTAGGATAGGCAAATAGAGACGGAAAGTAAATTAATGGTTCCCAGGTGTCTTAAGCTGGGTTCTCTAGAGAAGTAAAACCAGTGAAGCTTCTACATATACATATATACATACATTTCATATACATACATACATGCATAACCCAAAAGCCATATATATATTTATATATACATAAAAGGAAATGGAAGTTTCCAAGTCCGTGGGTCAGAGACTTCTCCTGACTCATATAGCTGCAGAGGCTGCCAAATACAAGATCGGAAGGTTAGGCTCACAGGCCATGGAGGCTGAAGAATCCAAGATAGGCAAGTAAAATGGCAGGTAAGCTGCTAGTTCAAGTCCCAAGAACCAGAGATCATATGAACAGGAACCAGCTGGAGGATCCAGAGCCAGCAAAAGCCCAAGAGCCTTGCCGGTAAGTCCACCTATACTGGATGCGAGCCACACCCCCAAGGAAATTCTCTTTCAACTGACTGGCTACTCACAGAAGATCCCATCATGAAAGTGATCACATTATATCAGATCTCCTCATGGAGGGGGTTACATCATTATACAACTGCTAAACTACAATACGACTGCCAACCACTGAGAATCATTGCCCAGCGACACTGACGCACAATCTTAACAATCACAACAAGGAAAGAGGGAAGAGGAGAATGGCAAATTATTACGTAAAGCATACAGGATGTTCTTCTAGCAGGATGAAAATGTTTTTAAACTAGAGAAAGATGGAGCTTGCACTATATTGTGGAATACTATTGATTGTACCCTTTAATTTTGTTGTGTGAACCTCAAAAAAAAAATACTGGGACAGCTGTCTGCTGTTAGAGATACGGTATAAGGTTTGGAAATTGAGTCAAGACTAGAAGCACAAGCCAAACTTGTTGTGATGATTAAGATTGTGTGTCAGTATGGCTGGACCATGATTCTCAGTGTTTTGGCAGTTGTATGATGTTATGATCCCTTGCCTGTTGACATTTGATGTGTAATCATATCATGATAAGACTCCAGGAATTGATAGAATACCAACTGAGATGTTTCAACATATGGATACAGTGCTGGTGGATTCAAACTGCCAGCCTTTTGGTTAGCAGCCTGGCCCTTAACCACTTGTACCACCAGGGCTCCATTCATATATCATTAAGTGAAAGTGACATTGTAACTTAAATGAAATATGGAGCAGAGCCATATTTAGTTATTTTAAGCAATAATTCAAAGATAACCCATTCTTACCCACAAAACTTCCTTTATATTTTAAATTCTATGCTAATATTGTTGTAAATCAGCGGTGCTGAGTTAACTTGTCAGAAGGGGAAGAAAGCAAAGAGAAAAAGAATAACATCTGTAATATAAATTATAAAACATTACCACTTGTGGAGTTTAAAGCAAGGGAGATGTTTTCATATAACATAATGCTAAATTCTCTCAACTAATGAACAACATAGGAAAGTTTGAGAAATGGACAGGTACTCTCAAAAAAATCAAGAAGATAACTGTAGTCAAATGAATTTACAAATAACAAGGAGTCATTTCTCCCCTTTAAAAACCTGAGAGTTAACGGAAAATACCAAAAGTATTAAAAAACCAACAATCAACCTGATAAATGACCTGACAATCAAGTAAATGAAAGGCCTTAAGAAGTAAAAATAATGCTGTTAACTTTGGAAGTTGAAACAGTATAGGGAACTGAAGGACTGTTTACATGAAAATATAAGTCAAACAGAAGAAAAAAATCTAAGAAAATATAGAGATATAAATGAACACTAAGCTCAACATCAGGTTTTGTCAGCAAAGATTATGTTCTTTTTTTCTAAAAAAAGAATTTTTCATGGACTACAAATACATTTTTTATTCTTCCCCTGACTCAACTGGGCATAGCTCTGTTTCCTAAAAATTAAAGAGAATATAAAATGAAAATCAAGCTGCAAGGTATAATGAAAAGCACCTATGACTCATAACTTTTTATTTCCTAAGAGATCTTTCTTTTAAGCTCCAAATCTTCATATTTGATAATGTGCTTGATATTGCTTTTTGAATGACTTAAATGTACCAAAACCACATTTCCAGTCCTCATTCAGGGTTTTCTACATCAGTTAATTATGCTACTGTCCATTCTGTTATGCAAATTAGGAATCTCAATTTGTTTTTGACAACTAATTCTTTCTTCTTCACCTCTGTTCATCCATCAGCAAAATCCTGTTGTATATACATCTTTTAAATTCTTCCATTCCTCCAACTGCCTCACCACCACCCTGTCCAAACTAACATCAAGGGTTACTGTAATAGCCTCCCAACTGGTCTTCTACATATATTCAGATCCCTCTCCCATATGTTCTCCATCCTCTTACCAGAGTTGTCTTTTTGAAACACAAATATGATCATATCACCATCTCTTTCCTCACCCTTTTGAATCTTCCTTGGTTTCCCATTCCCTTTAAGGCGTAGTCAACTATTGTTGCCATAGAGTACAGATTCTGCATGGTCTCTTCCTTAACTCCCGCTCCAGCTGCATCCAACACAGAGCTACCCCTCACTCTGCCTTCCACAATTACAACAGTGACTCTTGAACGTGATCTCTCCACAAGTGACCACTTTGCTTAGAATGCTCTCTCCTATATTAACCCTCTCACCTCCTGTTACTATCCCTTTCACCTAGTCAACTCTTACAATTCCATGAGATCATAGACAAATCTTATTTCTTCAAGGAAGCCTTCCAAATTACTTATTACATGTTTAGCTCTCCCCCATGCATCTGCTTCACGTTAACACAGTTGCAATTTTGCTTATTAATGTAGACTCTGAACTCCATGAGGAATTAACTTTTTCAACAGTTTTGCTTATTGAATGTTTGTTTTGTTCACCATCGTATCACCTATGCCTAATAGAATGTATAGCACATAGTAGACGCTCAAGAAGTACCCCTTGAGTGTATGATGAATAAATAAAAGAACAATGAGAAAGGAAAGAAGATTTGAGTCCTTGAGCCCAAACTCTCCAGTTACATCTCCTCCACTCCTACTTAATTCTCAGGAACCTCATTCAGCAACTTATTAAATGGGGAAAATCACTTAAAAATCTATATAATTCATTAAATAAAAGCTGTTTGGTGTTAAATTTGATTATTTCCATCGTTCTTTCCAGCTCTTATATTCTTTAATTCTTGGAATTTACTAAAGGAACACCAGTGTAGTATGTATTCAGAAAGGCAATTTTAATACCAATATTCATACTGTAAAACAGGTGACTTCAGAAAATGTTTGGTGGTAACTAAAGCATAAATGCAGATTTAGCAAAAGTCTTTCTACAACAAAATACTAAATACTAACTGTGGTTAAATTTGTGGATGATTTCATTCATAGAGGATCATGTCATGTGTAGCATATGGGCAGGATCATGGTCAACAATTGTTTCAACAAGTTATTATCCTATTGTTAAGCCATGTTTATTTCACTTATACCAACATGTATGAGATGATTTAAAATATTTTATTTATATTAAGAACTAAGGCTTTTAAAATTATCCTAAACAAAAGACAAATGACCTTAGTTAAAATATTTTTTATATACATCGAGAAAGGTAGCACTTAAAGTTAGTCTAAATATAGCAATTAAATGTTGTCAAACCAAAAATAATTTACTTGATACACGTTATTGTCAGTCATATTTAGTCCGGGACTGTTTCGTTGTTATTGTTAGTTTTGTTGTTATCGTTAGGTGCCGGCACGTTGGTTCTGACTCATAGCGACCTCATCTACAACAGAATGAAACACTGCCCAGCCCTGCACCATGCTCACAACTGTTACGCTTGAGCCCATTGTTGCAGCCACTGAGTCAATCCATCTCTTTGAGGGGCTGTTTTAGATATAAATAATTAAGGGAGAACTACATATAAAAGCTTTTTTGTTAGCTCTAATTTAATTTATAGCTGATGATGCAATTTGATGCTATAAAATGCTAGAAATGGACTTTGAGGTTATTGCAATAGAAGTATTACTTGAGCGCACGCATCCTAAGTGACTACTGGTATTCACGCATATATGCAGTTTATAACTTACCTTGCTTATTCTTGCACAACTGCCAAATCACTAAAGGGAAGCAGATGAATTTGCTTTTTATTTAATCTTCTTTTTCATGTTCTCTAAATACTTTATATATGAAAAGACACTTCTGGAAGTTTTCCTTTACTCATTGTTGCTGTCCCTGATTTTCCCATTAAGCCTTCAATATTTCTCATTTTAACATTCTACTGAGAGGTTTAAAAAATCAACTGAGTCCAGAAGTCTGGGAGAGAAAAAAAAAAAGAGAGTTTTATTACTGGTGTTTCACTTGATTCTTACTAGGTTATATCCTGTCAGTAATGAATTCTAAGTGTAATGACTATGTTTTTAAGTAATTTTTTTAAGGAAATTTAAAAAAAAACTGAAAAGAAAAAAAAAATCCAAGAAGATATAGAGAACTAAATCCACATTAAGCTTAAAATCAGATTTTATTTGCAAAGATTCTGTCCCTTTTTTCTAGATAAATAAGTTTTAATGGAATTTTCCCAACGAATACCATATCATTACCTTCTGTTTTCCTGATTCTTACATTCTACTAATTTTTCAGTATTTACAGTCTTCCTGTCACAAATTTGACTTTGTTGACTCTCTTTGAGAATTTGTTTCCTTTCATTTAGTCGTTTTGTGTATTGAATAGTTTCATAGAGAATACAATCCTATGGTCCTCACAACCTCTTCTACGTCCAGGAAGTATTTTGAATAAATGCAAATACGCAAAACTGATTCTTCCACATAGGGCCATTTTCTTATACAAAGGACATCATTAACTTCATTGGACATTGAGGTTTATTCTTGCTCCAGGAAAGGAAAGGGCAATTAATAGAAGGTATATAACAATTTTTTTCTGTTTTTTTATGTAAGTTATGAAACAAAAGGCTGGTGGGCCTCCCTTAATCTATATCCACGCTCTTAGGTTGCTTTCTAGATTTCATGTTACTTACATTTAGGACCAAGAACCTTGGTGGTGCAAATGGTTAAAGGACAATATAAATTCTCAAATGGAATGGTTTCATCATTGATTCTTGTTTCCTTCCTAATATTCTTTACAGTGTACACAGACCTAGGTTATTACCACAGATTTTGACTTGATATTATTCTTGACATTCATTACTAATGAACCCTAGGGTCAGAACATGGTAAGAATTACTCAGAACTGACAAGCGAAGGAGTAGCAGACCCACAGGTCATCTGGCCTCCTTTGTTATTTTACAAAGAGGCATGCTTTAATCTTCTATGCTGGACTGCAGTGTAAAACATTCCAGTAGAAGGAACTCTGCCTCCATCTCATTTTAACTATTTACAACCCAGACTAAGAGTGGGTAGGGTTACCTACTTTTCGAAGTAACAAAAAGACTTCCTAGCCCCATATGTAATCTAGAAAAGTCTCAGTAGCTCAGCTAGAGAGTTTGGATACCAGCCTAGCCCATGTTAGCAAGAGTCTCAGTGTATTTTCTTGAGTTGGCTCAGTAAAGCCAAACCACTTTGCAAAGCCTCTGGGAAAGAAGGAGGGAACACGGCCAAGGTTTGTCTCTACCCAACTATTAATAAATGCAGATACAGGAGTTATTTTTAAATTATACTATGCAGATCTGTGTTTTAAAAGGAGCCCTGGTGGCTCAGTGGTTACAGCATTCAACTGCTAACGAAAATGTCGGCGGTTCGAATCCACCAGCCTCTCCTTGGAAGCACTATGGGGCAGTTCTACTCTGTCCTACAGGGTTACTATGAGTCAGAAGCAATTTAACAGCAACAGGTTTGGGTTTTTTGTTTGTTTGTTTTCGGCATGCTTTAAAAAAATGAAAGATCAATTTTATAAGAAAAGGTAAATGTCAAAATTGACTTCCAATCAAGATATTATATTGATTTTGTACCCCCACTAAAGATGCATAAAAATATAGGAGAAAGTATTTACAGCAATATGAAAACTACGTAGCAGAGCTTAAAAATAAAAAAATGGAAATTAATAATCAGATAAAAGAAAAAAGAATCCATTGGAATCCTGGAATTAGAAATATGCCTTAGTTCTTTATATCCACATAGGGGAGGGAATTATGGCCACAAGCTTTTACACAGGATAGGATTATAATTAATCTCTCACTAATAAACCAGAATACAAGAAAACAAGCATTTTACTGGAATAAGGGAAAAGAAAACCTGGATTCTCTGTCCTAGTTCCAAAGCAGAATGAGTCAACAACCCATGTCCATTAGTAGCTATACAGTCTGTGTCAGCCATGAGAATGTGACTCACAGACATCCATCTACATGGACTGTAACTGACCAAGGGTCAGGTGACTGCACCCGGAAATCCACAACCATGTTTTCTTGGAGACCCCACCTTCCACTGACTGCTTCCAGCCAGGTGACTGACTACAATGGAGATGCTATACCTGAGAGACAGGACTCCTCTGATGGAAGATTTTGTTTCAAGGAGATACCACTGACTTTGATGAACTTTCCTTAGACTATTTCACAGAGCCATCCATCAAACATTACCTACTTGCCTCAAGATCAAATGTGTATCGTGGTTTGATGGTTCTTACAGCCTTTTTGGCTTCCTTCCAATTTTTTCTCTCAAGCATTTCTCTGAATAAAATCTTTGCCCATTTAATCCTACCTTGGTGTCTGGAATACCATACATTTTTTTCCTAAAAAATCTTGTCCTTGAGAATGAAAAACACCAAAGCACATAGAAAATATAAGCCCAAGGCAAAGGACCACATAAACCAGACACTCTATCAGCCTGAGACTGGAAAAACTAGATGGTACCCAGCTACCACCAACGACTGCCCTAACAGGGAACACAACAGAGAAACCCTGATGGAGTAGGAGAAAAGTGGGATGCAGACCTCAAATTCTAGTAAAAAGACCAGACTTAATAGTCTGACTGAGGCTGGAGGGATCCCAGTGGTCATGGCCCCCAGACTCTCTGTTAGCCCAAAATTAAACCATTCTCAAAGCAAACTCTTCAAAGATTAGACTGGACTATAAGACATAAAATGATACTGTTGAGAAGTGTGCCACTTAGTTCAAGTAGACACATGAGACTATGTGGAAAGCTCCTGTCTGGAGGCGAGACTAGAAGGCTGAGGGGGACAGAAGCTGGTTGAATGGACATAGGAAATACACGGTGGAGAGAAGGAGTGTGTTGTCACATTGTAGGGAGAGCAACTAGGGTCATATAACAATGTGTGTATAAGTTTTTGTATGATAAACTGACTTGAATTGTAAACTTTTACTTAAAGCACAATAAAAAGAAAAGAAAAAAGAGATTATAAAAAGAATCTTGTCCTTGATTTGTGAATGTCTATGGGATCTGAACTCATATAACTCGAATGGTAAAGAAAGTGCAAGACTAGAAACTAATTTTAACAGTAATTTCAGGATTATGGATAACTCCATGCCCATATATTTGACAAATTAAATGAAATAAGCAAAGTCTTTAAAAGATACAACTGGCAAAGCTCTTTCATGAAGACAATCTGAAGTACGATATATTTATTAAAGAAATTAAATTTATGATGAAAAATTTTACAAGTTAAACTCTAGGCTCAGACAGCTTTCTTAGTGAATTCTACCAAACACTTAAGGAGAAACAATAACAAGCCCACACAAGCTCTTCCAGAATATAGAAAAGGAAGGAATACTTCAAAAAAAAACTTTATGAAGTCCTATACCAAATACAGATAAAACATTATAAAAATAGGAAAACAGACTAATATCCAGCATGGACACATATATTTTAAAAAAATCCTCAACAAAGCACTAGCAAAGATAATCAAACAGTATATGAAAAGAATAATACATTGGCTTTCTTACTGAGAATGCAAGGATGGTTTAACATTTGAAAACTAATCAAGCTAATTCACCATATGAACTGATTAAGAAGAAAACTCATATGATAATCTCAATACAGAAAAAGTCTTTGATAAAATTTGATATCCAAGCATTATAAAAATGCCCAGCAAACTGGAAATAGACTGAAACTTCTTCAACCTGATAATACCAAAACAAAAACCAAACTCATTGCCATCAAGTCAATCCCAACTCATAGCCACCCTATAACATAGGGTAGAACTCCCCCCATAGAGTTTCCAAGGAGAGCCTGGCGGATTCAAACTGCCAACCATTTGGTTAACAGCCACAGCATTTAACCGCTACACCACCAGGCTTCCTGATATTTGTTATCTAGAAAAACTTAAGGCAAGAAATGCTTAATGGTGAAAGACTGACTACACAACCCCTAAGAGTGAGAAAAAGGGAAGGATGTCCTCTCATTCTAGCCGGTATAGCAAAGCAAGAATAGAGAGAACAAAGCCATAGAGATTGAAAAGGAAAACAATAAAACTGTCTGTATTTGTAGTTGGCATTATTGTCTACATAAACAATGTAAAAAAAAATTAACAGAGAAGCTCCCAGGAAGAATGATTTAAGCAAGCATAAAAAAAAAAAAAAAAAAAAAAATTTTTTTTTTTTGCAAAATCAACACAGGCATATCAATTGTATTTCTACATACTCTCAGAAGAAACAACTGTAAGTTGATAATTTTTAAAAACCGCTTTATTGGTAGCACCAAAAGTATGAAATACATAGATACAAATCTTACAAAATCTGTATGCTGAAAACTACAGAACATGAATATGATTATTCAAAGAAGACATTATTAAATTTAGACATATGTAAATTTTTAAGAAATTTGAAAACTCACAAATGTTAGCTAATTCTCCCTAAAGAGATCTTTAGATTCAACACTACTCAAAACTCTTCTAATAAGAATTCTAGTAAGATTTTTTTTGTACATATCCAAAAGCTGAATCTGTAATTTATATGGAAAGGAAAAAAGCTAGAATAGTCAAAATGTTTTCAAAAAGAAGAAGAAAGTTTGAGGTCTAACATTTCCTGACTTCAAGATTTACTATAAAGTGCAGTAATCAAGACAGCGTGGTATTAGAGAAAGGATGGACATATAGATCATTGGAACAAAAAAGAGAGTATAGATATATACCCGCACATGTGTAGCTGATTGATTTTCAGTAAAGGTACAAAGGCAATTCAATGGAGAAAGTATAACCTTCTCAAGAAATGGTGCTGGAACAATTGGATATTTACATGACAAAAAAAGAAAGTCAATCCATAACTCACATCTTTTACAAAAACTAACTTAAAATGGATTACAGACATAATGTAAAATAAGCAATGAACAAGCAAACAAAAAGAACTTAGGATGAAGTCACTGTGATTTTAACTTGGTTAGTTTTGTTAGACATGACACCAAAAGCAAAATGTGAACAGACACTTCATCAAAGAAGCTACGCAGATGGTAAATAAGCACATGAAAAGATGCTCACCATCATTATTCATTATATTCCAAAATGAGACACCTCTACACAGCTGTTAAATTGGAAAAATAAAAATCAAACTAATAACGCCTTGTTCACACAAAAACTCGTACTTGGATATTTATAGCACCATTATTCATAATAGCCCCAAACTGGAAACATCCAAATGATCCTCAGCTTGGGGATGGATAAACAAAGTGTGGTACAGTCATAAGCTGAAATACCAATTGGCAACAAAACGTTAACTACGGAAACATGCAACAACCTGAATGAGTCTCAGGTGCAGTGTTTTAAGTCTAAGAAGCCAGACTCTGAAGGTTATGATGTGATTTCATTTACATGGCACTCTGGAAAAGAGAAAACTACAGGGAGGAATAAGTAATCCGTGGCTGCAATGGATTGAGGGACAGAGGAGAGGCTGAATACAAAGGAATAAGGGGGAAGTTTGGGGAGGTGATGAAACTGTTCTCTGTCTTGGTTGTGATAATGGTTACACAACTGTTTGTGTTTGTTAAACCTCACAAAGCTCCATAGTAAAAATGGAGAATTTCACTCTAAGAAAATCATGCCTAAATAAAATAACACCAAAAGTACATTACAGAAATCCATTTCCCCCCAAATTTAACCCCAGACTGATGAATTTGGAAGGTTTCCAACAGAAGGGAGCTTCCACGACCTTGGATAAAAATAATCCCTGTTTAAAATGCATTTACCAAAAAAGCTACAAGAAAATATTAGAAAATCTACAGGGGGTGAAGACTACCTGGAAGGTGGCACAAGTGAACTTTCTGAATTGATATCGTTGAATAAATAGTAATTATTTTAGGTGCGATAACAACACTGTACTTGTGGGGCAAATCTCTTATGCTATAAATTTGCATGCAACAAGTGCCTTGATGTCTGTAAGTCAATTTCAAATAGCTCAGCAAAATAATATGTGGAGATTAGATAGGTATTTGGTGGACCAGTAGATGATTGATAGATAGATGATTAATAGATGTTAGCTGGATAGAGTAGATAGGTAGGTAGATGCACAGATAGACATAGAAAGCAAGGTAAAGCAAATGCAAGATGTGTTAATAACTAGTTAGTCTAGCTGAAGTATATGTTGGTTTTCATTGTACAGTCATTTAGTTATTTCTATAGATTTAAAAATGTCAAAAGAAAAAATACGTATCATTATGAGAAACAGTCAAGTCATGCAAAAGACTAAAAGTTTCACCACAAAATATTATAGTCAATAAAACATTTATAAAGTACATTAAGTAAATTTTGAGTGATTTTGAGAACTATTATTTTTAAATTTGTTCATTAGAAAACATCTGCTGAGTAACTCAGAATATTTGGTGGTTCAAATATCACTAGTTTTTTATTATTTCTAGAAATCTCACTACTTAATCTTCACAACCATTCTCCTCACTCCAGATAAGCTATAAATACTTTTTAAATTAAAAGTTTCACAGTAAATGAGAAAATAAAACTATTGCATGCATTCCTTTTAATCTAAATTATAAGAAATATAAAATTAAACTGAAGGAAAAGATTATGAAACTGGTATTTAGACAGCAGTAATTTTTTTTTTTAATTAAACTTAGAGAAATGATCTGACATAAGTGCACACACACACACACATAAAATATATTTCCCTCTGGGGAAATTGAGAATATTTGGCAAAACAGAAAGCCCAGACAGACATTGAGCTCAATGGTGGGAACATATGTTTCCCTCCATCTAAACTGTATTTTTATTCATGGAACCAAAGTTGTGTATTATAGTTTATTTTATTATCTAAACTGACATACAGGCACAACGGTATGGTTAATAAGGCTTTGCAAATACATTCCTCATTTAGCTGGAATAAATCAGGAAAGTCCGGGAACAGCACCCCTGTTGCCTCGTGGAAGAATCATCTGCACCCTTGATTCATAGAAGCCACCTAAGACAAAAATCCAGTGTTTCTCATTACTGCTCTCTGACCTCATTTGGCAAACTTCAGAAGTGAATGACCAAAAACCACCACTGCCGTCGAGTCTATTCTGACTCATAGCGACCCTACAGGACAGAGTAGAACTGAATAGACGTTAAAAATGGTAAACAGTGCTGGAGTGCATTGTGTTGAAAACTGAAAATTCAACCCAGAGGTAGAAATCACAATTCAGTTGAGTTATCTCACTCCTTTAAATTTTCTAGGTGATTTTTTTTTTTTTGAAACTTCTTCATATCCGTTGCTGCACTGAAAAAGAAAAATGTAACTTCTATGACAAGATGGATATTTAAAAGTCTGTTCCAGAAAATTTTAGACAGAGGATCAACTTTTTAATAAATAAGTAAACACACCATCAAGGCAGCTGATGCACAGACTTCCTGTTGGGTCCACTTCTCATGTCTCTAGTCCAAGCAGCAGACACCAGGCTTTACAGGACAGCCAAGGGAGAAAAATACAGAGATTAAAAAAGAAGAAATATAACAAGAACACAATATACAAACAGAAGTAAGTTTGAGGAGTATTCCACGCACAAGATAAATTGAAGAAAATAAAATGCAAAACAAATGGAACTCGTTTGATGAATTTGTTCTCAGTAAATTGACACCATTACAGAAAACAATAAAAGAACATTTCGAGGTAATGGATAATTTAAAGCTAAAACATAGAAACACTGGCATTTTTGTCGCATAAGTGTGCCTTCGACAACAAAAGAATTACTTTTCTTCACCATGAATTCAAATATTCATTTCTACCATTTTTTTTTTCCCAACATTACCTATCAATAGTAATCAAGAGATTTTTTGACAATATGAGGTATCTTGTCACACCAAGAAAGCAGAATGAAGTGTTTTGGAGACAATAAAAAAGTAACTATGTTTCATTTTCTACATGCACAAGGAAGTCGATCTAAATGCAGAATTATCTTTAAAATATTAAAATGCTACATTGCAGTCAGCTACGGGCAGCATGGGAAATGAAAAAGGGGAACAATGACTTACAATGTGTATTTGAGGAAGAGAAATCAAAACTCACAATGGCGTTGAAAAACAAAAGAAATGACTCTGAATTACAGGGCTAAGACAAATTATCATGCTTCATAGTCTTTGATTAGTATCTTTAGAAATACATATGTATTGTTTTGGTCTCCGGGGAAAGATCTTTCATATTATTATTATTTGAGTATAATTAGAAAATCCAATAATGAGAAGCAAAGACCTTAATTAAAAACTGCATTTAAACATATAAAGTTAGAAACGCCATTTCTGTGGTTCATTCTGTGTCTACCTATCTGAAACATCAGAACTAAAATGTCCTGCCTCTTAAAGAGAAGTATTTTTAAACATTTTGGTTAAAAAAGAATATTATTAGCTCTTAAAACTAATTAGAGCCTGAAAGCAATAGTGATGAAATCAAGAAATGACGTGCGTATTAAGAGGTACAAATCGTAACACTCGAATCTTTTCAAAGCTAAGCTTATGTAGAGCGTTTAAGCGGTGCTCATTTTTTCAAAAGACTCTACAACAACGCTCAGAATTGTCTAGTATTGTTTATGTCTTTAGACATCCTCAGAAATAGTCATAACCTGCCAAAGCAGTCTCACGTACGCACTATCATGCACATTTCAGGCCATACAATTACTTTCAAATAAAAAACACAACTGCTTGCATGGAAAGCGTGGAAAATGAGGAAATGCCAAAAACTGACAAATGGCCTATCTCTTCAATTAAAGGTGGTTATTTTCCTTGTGGGTTATGGGAGAAAAGTGTATATCCAAAAATATACCATCTAGAATTTAAATTCCTACATAATAAGGACATCTTCCTCAGCTTTCATTTTAGTTTAAAAACCTACCAATCTCTTTTTCAGGTTTACCTCTGAAAAGCAAACATCGATATCCTACAAATGTGTAAGTTTTGACGTTCGGACTTAAGGTTTGATACACTGCCACCTTGTGATAACATAAAGAAAGTTCAAACCTTTTGGGAAATGTTTTTGCGCAGAGCTGAAAGAGCTGAAGACTACGTGCGGTTTAACATCGGGCAGGACGCAAGCACTCATTCATCTCAATGAGAAGTGAGCTGGGTGAAGGTCAGGCAGTAGTACTGGGCAGTTCAAATCTGCTCCACTTACATTGTGGCCCTGGGAAAATTACTTAATGTATCAAAGCCTCGGTGCACGTTTCAGTGAAGTGGAAATAATTATATAACGTGCTTCATAGGGCTGTTTCAAGAAATGAGCATAATAAGGATACATTGTTGATCGTAGTACATGGCATATTATAAAACTTGTTAGTAATTATCCAGTTATTCTGGAAATCTAAGTCAATTATGTATTCTCTACAATATTGCTATAAGTATTCTTTCTCCTTCAGAGAGAAGCAAAAGTAGATGGTTTATGGTGGGGGGGAGGTTAACATTTATAGCTGCTGTTTCAAAATGGAAAGAACACATGAAAAGTCAGGGTCTGAATTTTCTTTATATCATTGAATAGCTCTAAAGTGAGTCAAATGCCAGCGTATTTTCCACCAAATTATCAGTTGTGCTGTTGTCTTGTGTTCTGTTTCATAGCTCAAGTACAAAACTTAGTGCCTAGCACATAGTAGGTGCTCAACAAATATTTTTGTAAGATCTGAGTAGCATATTGCCAACCTGCTAGATTTAGTTCAATAGGCACTATATTCAACCACTGAAATAGGTAGCTATGAAAAAATAAATGAATGAGACAGTCTCATAAAGCTCCTGATGAGTGAAGGATAGAGCCACAGATACAACTAATTAGTATACAAGTCAGAAGTGTGTGCAAGCCATAATAGAAGTATAAACAAGGAAAGAAAGAATTAACTCAGAGACCAGAGGGGCTTGAAAAAAGTGTACAGAGGGGGTAAAATAGCAACACAAAAAAGTAAAGAGAAGTACCCCGTTTCTTTGCTAGACACTTTTTTCCATGTATCCACTAGCAATATTTTATGGTTAATTTGGCAGTAATGGGGGGTAGTGAATTTGCATAAGCAGAACTAATGACTTCTTAAAAATTCAGTACATAGCTAGTCAAATCTGAGCAGACTTCCAGTTCCCAAATAGTTCTCTCCTTAAAGTGAAAAATTATTCGAAAAGTTTTAGATTAAATTGTGTCTCATTCCTTTATAACTTCTTCAAATGAGTTATTTAAATCTTACATGGTTAAAAGAAGATGCATTTTTACCAGGGAGCAGGGCAGCTGCTTCTGCGTCATCATGCTTAGCAGCATAAAATAAAGAGGAAGAGGCAGCCGGAAACCTTCGTCTGTTTCTGCCACATTGATGAAGAGAACAGTGCCCCGGAGTCAACAGATCTCGCCATAAATGGTTTTTGATAGTGGAGAGAGGACAACAGACAAGGAGACAGATGAGGAAAGCGTCTAAAGATGTCAGTGAAATTCTCAGCATAACCAAAAAATATCAAGTAGCTGTCAGAGTGCATCGCGATTGATGGTGTAAGACGCAGCTGGATCAGTAAAGATTGCTGTGAGGTCACAGTGTGGCTCCCAATTCTACTCTTGGACTTGAAGTGCTGTAAGTCACATCTAAACTGTCCTAAACTAATTCTTCATAGATGTCTTACACTACATAGAGCAAAATTTCTTGTGAAAGAGAGACTCCACCACGTTGCACCACGTGCAGCATTTTCATCTATATCTGCCATGAGGCAGGAGAGAACAGGTAGACAGTGATCCATCCTATACTCTAGACAGCACCCATTTGTCTATCACTGAAATTAGTGATTAACAGAATATAGCGAATTCAATAGAAGGCACATCCATTATGTATACAAAATGCACAAAATTGCAGAGGGAAATGAAAAACATGTAAATATACACATAACATAATTTTTCTTACTTCTAGGGAGGAGAGAAGTATAATGAAGCAGGAGGGAATGCAAGGGGACAATATAAGGAAAGCAAAGAGATGATGATAGCCAAGCTTTTCTAGGCATTACAGAGAAGTTCATTTCCTAGGGAGCAACAGACATGAACAGTGGGAAAAGATAAAATTTATGCTTCATTCATTATTCATTAATTTAACAAATATTTCTTGAGTGCCTCATTTGTGCCTGGCAAGGAGCTTACATTCTAATGGGGGTAATTTTTTTTTTTTAAGAACAAAGTATAAAAAGACAATTTCACAAAGTGAGAAGCATTAAGAAAAATAAACCAAATAGGATGATGTGACCTTGATATGGTTGAAGCGGACTCCTTGTATCATAGAATTGGGGAATATCTTCCTAAGAAGTAGACATGTGTGTTCAGGCCTTGATGACAGATGGAGCCAGACTTGTGGAAATCTTAATGAAGAGTGTTTCAGCCAGAGGAACATAGCCAAACTAAAGCTATCTCTGCAGCAGTAACCCTTTCCAGGATCCTGATGATGGAGATGAACCATAAGACTGGGTCTGAGAGGCAGAAACAAGACTATGTTGAACCTCAAAGACCATGCGCAGGAGTTTTTATTTTATTCTAAAGTGAAATGAAAAGCCATTGACAGTCTTTAAGTAAACCCAAACCCGTTGCTGTCAAGTTGCTTCCAACTCATGGAGACCCTATAAGACAGAGTAGAACTGGCCCATGTGGTTTCTAAGGAGAGGCTGGTGGATTCGAACTGCCCACCTTTTTGGTTAACAGCTGAGCTCTTAACCACTGCACCACCAGGTTTTTAAGTAAGAAAGTAGAATTATCAGAATTTTTTTTTTTTTTTGATGGGGAAATGGACTGGGAGGGCCCATATGATAAGTTAAAGAGTTCAGGACTTTACTTGTGAATGATAAGCATCTGAGGGGAGAACTAGTCTGCAAATTGAACTTTATCAAGATGGATGGGATACAGACACAAAGCAGAAAGATTCTCATTTGATCTCTAGGCACCCCTGGAAAATGAGAGGGGAGTCTCCATTATTTGAACCAAGCCTAATCTTAAGTGTCATCTGGAATACTTAGCAAATGCTTTCCTGTCTTCCTCAAGCTCTTCCCTCAACATGATATCCTCATGGCTCCTCTTGTCCATTTATGAACATCAGATGCAACCGCTTATGTGATGTCTTTCCTCGTTGCTCAACACTGCTTCTCACTGTTAATAGCATTTTCTCTCTGCATCTACATGCTTTGAATACATCTCTGTAGTATTGACTTTATCTTGCTCTCTATGTTGGCTTTATATGTCTTTTTCCAGAAGATTTTGCTCTTCAAGAAGTGAACATATAGGGTTATATTCACTTTAATAGCTTCAGTGCCTAGTACAGTGCCTCCATCATAGGAAGACCTCAGTAAATGTCTGTTGGATGAATGAATGGTAACAGGTCAAATGTCAGGGGCTAAGGTCTGACAGTATGGGAAAGCAACAAATGGTTTCTTCACCATCTGACACTAACACTTCTGAAGACTGGTATGTGTGGTGGATAGATTTCCTCTGGTATCATTGGTTAGGATTTTGACATAGGCTAATTATCTGGGAGTACATAATTCTTATTTTAAGTTTATTATTAACCAGGAGCAGCAAATTGTATCACAAAACCCTGTGCCTACATGTTGTATGACAAACTCATTGAAACAGATATGCAGGTGTACTGTCTCTTTTACTTTCTTCTGCTTATCACAGACCTTGTAGAGCATAGATAAGGCTCCAGTGATACTTGTAAATATTAAATAATACTAAATATTTGTGATAAATTGTTAGTTATGATCTAGTTAAATAGTAACCAATGGATGATACTGTGTAGTAAGAAAACTATTCCTTTCCAATGTGGTTAGGATTATTGTGGTAGACAGAATTATAATATGACCTCAAGATTCCCTCTTTCTGATACATATACCCTGTGTGATGGTTACAGTTGCCTGTCAACTTGGCTGGGCCATGCCTCTCAGTGGTTTGGCAGTTATGATGTAGTGTGGCAGTTATATAATGACACAATCACCTCCATGATGAGATCTTATAGAATGTAATCTACTCCATGATGAGATCTGCTATCAGCAGCCAGTCAGTTGAAAGGGAGTTTCCATGGGGTATGGCCTGCATCCAAATAAATGGACATTCTGGCAAAGCCCACTGGCTTTTGCTGTACTCTGGATCCTGCATTCAGCCTGTCATCATTTGAACCCTGGTTCTTGAGACTTGAGCCAGAAGCCTACCAACTAAGCTGCAAATCTTGGCTTCATTAGCCCCTGCAGCTACATAAGTCACAAGAAGCCTCCACCTTAACGCCTGGACTGCAGGCTTGGGGCTTTCCAACATTTAAAACCACAGGGGCCATTTCCTTGATTTAAATTCGTTCTCAAGTCTGGTTAGTCTTAAAAATGTCATTGACTCTCCCTCTAGTATTAAAGAAGACGCTGCTAATCTGTGGCATGAGGTGGCAATAGAAACACCCAAAATATCATCACCAGTAGATCAAGCATTGGAGAGAGGTGAGGCTCTGCGTGATCACATGTTTGATTCTTTTCTACAATTTTGTCAGGATGAGAGGTATAGAGAACCTCGTTGGTTGGTCCTACCACTTGGTTGGTCCTACTTTTGCTAGACAAAGTGGTGAAAAAAAAGACATGAGCTTGGTGCTTCAGGGTCAAAGCTCAAGTGTCACACAAACAATCTCAAAGTTGCCACTTGTGCCCTGAAAAAAAAAGTCTTATTTCTTGTAGTAACAGAGAGGATATTGCCAAAAACCAGACCCAGAGTCTTATCATAAGAGTGGCTGAATTACAATAGCAATTGAATTCCCAACCTCAAATGGTGTCTGAAGTTAATCTGATGGCATTAACTGGCAAGATATGGGAACATATGGACAGATAATCAGGAAGCTTGGGATACTGAGCCCCTAAATTCCATTGAATTAGTTCTGCCAACAAAACCATTAGCCCCTCTGCCTCCATCGAATGAGATTAACCCAGCCGGGCTTGAAGAGCCTTTGTCTGAGATATTGCCTTGGGCGGCATCTAAGTCATTGCCTGGGGCAACACCTGAGGCAGATGCCTTACGAGACATTGCTGAATGTTCTCAAAACACAATCCCACCAGCCATTTTTGTTTCTAGACCTAGAACTAGACTTAAGTCCCAACAAGCCCCAAAAGAGGAAGTACAAATTGTGACCCAGGAGTAGGTATGCTATACTCCAAAAAAACTGCTTAACTTTTCTAATAGGTACAAACAGAAACCTGGGGAATAAGTGCGGGAATGGCTATTAAGGGTGTGGGACAATTTTGCAAGGAATATAAAGTTGGATCACTCTGAGTTTATTGGCTTGGGCCCATTAAGCAGAGATTCTTCATTCAATGTTTCAGCTTGAGGGGTTAGGTAAGGATCTAATAGTTTATTTGGTTGGTTCACTGAGGCATGGATTACACGGTGGCCTACACTAAATCGAGTTGAATGCCAAACCTGCCTTGGTATACTGTAGAAGAGGGTATCCGAAGGCTAAGGGAAATTGGGATGTTAGAGTAGATTTATCAGGCTAGACTTACAGACCCACACATGAAGTGCATAAGGACACACCTTTTACCACAAAAATGAGGAACAAATTTGTGAAGGGAGCCCAAGCATCCTTGAAAACTGCTGTGATTGCTGTTTTATATAAGCCAGATTTGACAGTGGGAGCTGCTGTAACTAGATTAAGACACCTAATCACAATGGGGTTGATTGGACCCCATGGTGGTAGAGGCCAAGTGGTGGTACTCAATGGACTACTCAGTGGTTACCATAATGGATAGCAGAGTCAAAGCAGTAATCAAAACAATCTGACTTGTATGGACTTACAGCATTGGTTACTTAGTCATGGTGTCCCTAGGAGTGAAATAGATGGGAAAGCTACCAAATATTTACTTGATGAGTTCTAGGTCAAGTGAACAGCAGTTTAACTCAAATCACCAGAATACAGAGTCATGGCCTCTCAACTAACTCCCAGATATAAACCAATTGACAGACCCACAACACCTTGAATGAATGGGAGGTTGGGTCTCCTTGAGAAAGGACCCCACTACACTGCCAAAAATTTATACTGTTAATTTTTCTCCCAGCCTTCCCCAAAGGGATCTACAGTCTTTTATGAGTGACTGTTCACTTGGTAAAAGGAAATAATCAGACTTTTTAGGGATTATTGCATGCTGGTTCTGAACTAACACTAATTCCAGGAGATTCAAAATGTCACTGTGGCCCACCAGTCAGAATGGGGGCATATGGAGGTCAGGTTATTGATGGAGTGTTAGCTTGTGTCTGTCTCTCAGTGGGCCCAGTGGGTCCCTGAATCCATCCTGTAGCAATTTCCCCAGTTCCAGAATGCATAATTGGAATAGACATACTCAGCAACAGGTCGAAACCACACTTTGAATCCCTGACATGTGGACTAAGGGCTGTTATGGTAGGAAAAGCTAAGTGAAAACCATTAGAACTGCCCCTACCTAGGAACATAGTAAGCCAAAAGCAATACTGCATTCCTGAAGGGATTGCAGAGATTACTGCCACAATCAAGGACTTGAAGGATGCAGGGGTAGTGATTCCCACCACATCCCCATTCAACTCACCTATTTGGTCTGTGCAAAGAATAGATGGATGGAGAATGACAAGAGATTATTGAAAACATAACCAAGTGGTGACTCCAATTGCAGCTGCTGTTCCAGATGTGGTTTCATTGCTTGAGCGAATGTATCTCCTGGTGCCTGGTATGCAGCTATCGATCTGGCTAATGCTTTTTTTCCACACCTGTTTCAAAGGACCACCAGAAGCAGTTTGCCTTCAGCTGGGAGGGCCAGCTGTACACTTTCAGTTGCCTACGTCAGAGCTACACCAAGTCTCTAGCCCTATGTCATAATTAGGTCTGCAGGGAACTTGATCACCTTTCTCTTTCACAAGATCTCACACTGGTTCATTACACTGATGACATTATGCAACTGGACCTAGTAAGGAAGAAGTGTCAATGACTCTGGAATTACTGGCAAAAAATTTCTGTGCTAGAGGATGGAAAATTAATCCCACAAAAAATTCAGGCGCCTTCCTCCTGAGTGAAATTTTTAGGGGTCTAGTGGTATGGGGCATGTCAACATATTACTTCTAAAGTGAAGGATAAGTTATTGCATCTAGTTTCTCCCATAATTAAAAAGGAGCCACCGATGTCTGGTGGGCCTCTTTGAATTTTAGAGGCAATATATTCCTCATTTGGGTGTGTTACCCCAGCCTATTTATCAAGTGACTCCAAACCTGCTGGTTTTGAGTGAGTCCCAGAATAAGAGAAGGCTATGCAACAGGTTCAGGCTACTGTGCAAGCTGCTCTGCCACTCGGGCCATAGAATCAGGCTTATCCAATGGTGCTTGAAATATCAGCGATAGATAGAGATGATCTTTGTAGTCTTTGGCAAGCCCCCATTGGTGAATCGTAGTGCAGATCCTTAAGATTTTGGAGCAAAGCCCTGCCATCTTCTGCAAATAACTACTTTTCTTTTGAGAAACAGCTTTTGGATTGTTGCTGGACCTTAGTAGACACTGAACACTTAACCATGAGCCACCAGGTTTCCATGCAGCCTGAGCTGCCCATCATGAACTGGGTGTTGTCTGACCCATACAGCTTTAAATTTGGATGTGCACAGAAGCAGTCTATCATTAAATGGAAGTGGTATACATGAGATCGGGCTTGAGCAGGAACACTTTCTCTAGGTGTGGATTTGCCTTCCCTGCACACAATGCTTCTGCCAAAGCTATCATCCATGGACTCGCATAATGCCTTATCCACCATCATGGTATCCCACAAAACATTGTCCCGGATCAAAAGACTCACTTTGCAGTAAATGAAGTGGGGTAATGGGCCCATGCTCATGGAATTCACTGGTCCTACCATGTTCCCCAACATCCTAAAGCAGCTGGCTTGACAGAATGATGGAATGACCTCCTAAAGACACCATTACAGCACAAGGTAGGTGGCATTACCTTGTGGGGTTGGGAAAATGTTCTCCAGAAAGCTGTATATGCTCTAAAGCAATATATGGTGCTGTTTCTCCTGTAGTCAGGATTCATGGGTCCAGGAATGAAGGGGTAGAAATGGGCTTGGCACAACTATTACCTCTAATGACCCACTAGCAAAATTTTTCTTCATGCCCCCATGACCTTATGCTCTGTGAATCTAGAGGTCTTAGTTCCACAGGGAGGAATGCTCTCACCTGGAGACACATCAGGAATTCCATCAAACTGGAAGTGAAGAATGCCACCTGGCCACTTTGGGCTCCTTATGACTCTGGATCAACAAGCAAAGAAGGGTGTTACCATATTGGCTGGTGAGATTGATCCTGATTATCAAGAGGAAGTTGGATCGATATTACAAGATGGAGGTAAAGAAGAGTATGCCTGGAATGGAGAAGATCCCTTAGGACATCATGTTTTGTAAAGAAGGGGGTCATGGAAAGAGTAAGACCCGCAACAAAATGTATTGACACAATGGCAGCAACAATGGGCTCAAGTATAACAATTGTGGGGACAGCACAGGACCAGTGTTTTGTTCTGTTGTACGTAGGGTCGCTGTGAGTCAGAGCTGAATCAACAGCACCTAACAGCAACGGTAAGAATACACAGTACACAGAACAGCTTTTCTACCAAAAGAGGATGGATAGAATATGAAAGTTTGAGCTTAGAGAAGGGATTTTTGTTACATTTATTTGCTAGGTACTTGATGAAGTTCTAAATTAGAACTCTAATTTCTTCATATGGAAAGTGAGAATAATAATATATGTATTATCTACTTTACAAGGTGGTTGTTATAATAAAATTAAATGACGTGGAAGAACTAAGCTCTGAAACAGTACATGAAACAAAAATATATTTTACATATGTTATATTATGTTGGAAATATAGATATATACTAAAGAGACTGCAATTATTTTCTCCTCTTGTTTGACACTTGCTGCTGTGCAGCATGCTTCCTGAATGAAACTGTGTGCATGAGTTTGTATGTTTGTGTAGGTGTTGGTCATCTTTTCACAACTAAGAACAGTACAGAGTACTAGCCAATTTCCTCTTCCACTTCATTTAGTCCAGGGGTGGGAAAACTTTTTCTGTAGAGGGTCAGACAGCGTATATTTTAGGTTTTGTGGGCCATACAATCACTGTTGTTCACTGCCACAACTACTCAACTTTGTTATTGTAACATGAAAGCATCCATTGACAACATGAACGGACGTGACTGTGTTCCAATAAACCTTATTTACAAATACAGGTGGCATGCTGAAGAGCCCTGATTTATCCAAAAGAGCTCTATCTGCATTCATAAGAACCAACTTCGGTATTTGATAGACTTTTATAGTGTATGTGGTGTCAAAGCCCCTCCAATAATCTATGCCAATCAGTAATACTGAGCGAGCATAAAAGCTTCCTTCTGCTCCAGGATAGTCAAGATCTGGGATAAATGAAAGAACTTATATAGAGACGGGGTTTGACGTCAAATCGATTCCAACTCACAGCTACCCTATAGGACAGAGTAGAACTGCCCCATAGGGTTTCCAAGGAGCGCCTGGTAGAGTTGAACTGCTGACCTTTTGGTTAGCAGCCATAGCTCTTAGCCACTGCTCCACCAGGGTTACCAATGGAGACTGAGAAACTATAAATGCCAAGTCCATGAGTGAGGATCAGGGAAATCAATCAGTGGACCGTTCTCAATACTATGTTTCTTAGCTGAAAAATCCTTACCTACGAGTAATCTTTCTTGGATAAAGGAGCACAGGGCTTATAATAAACCTAAAAAGCAACACTACTTGTAATTTGTAGTACTCAGGAACTTATAAATAGGCTGATTGTCAATGGTCTCATCCACATTTTTCTTCAATCTATAAAACATTCAACTGTCAAGATCTTTATTTATGAAGGAACTTCATATCTACCATGTCTGTTATTAATGGTTTTCTTTCTGCTTTCACATTTTGCACCACACATTTACACAATCTTCTCTTGCTTTAGGAATAGTATAGTAGTCTTCAAAATAGTAAAATTCTCTACCAGTTATAATATGAAAGAACATAAAACTTATCCTTGGCAGAAAAGAAAAAAAAAAGTATCACTGTGAGATGCCTTTACTATCTTTACAACAGCTGCTAAAGGGAGGTCTTGCTTCAAGGACTATGTTAGAGGGTTGGAAAAATTATCTTCTACAGCTGCGATAGAATGCGGTTGTACTTTCTGGCTAACGGGTTAACACAATAGAAACTAATTATTCTGTAGTGTCAGAGGCCACTCACAGTAGAAAGACAGCCTGTGAAAGAGGAGGAAGCTCTTTTTACCTCCCTATTCTGCCCATAGGGTGCTGAGTGGTATGGGCTCACTTAGATTATAGCAAGACTGTTACATCTGAAATGGCTTTAGACTTCTTTAGCATTATCAATAATAGGATTTGATGTGGGATGGAAGCTTTTGATGCACTTGCTCATTTTCTCACCTTTGATTATGCCCTTCTTCATGCAGCTGCTTATTGATCCTACACTCTACTCTTTGGCAATTAGGTGTCTGCAACCTCACCTGCTAATTGCATTTGCTGTGGCTCCAAAACAGACCCATGCCAGGAAGACACCTGCAAACTTTTCTTAATGAGCATGTTATGAAGTTATAAATCCCCTTATTCTCACCCTCATTTGCAAGCTTTCTTACCAAATTTAGGTAGGAAGTCTTCCCGTAACCCAGTCTACAGAGACTTTGGAACTTACATTTGCTATATTTAAAGTATGATTGAAAACCTGTTATGTAGACCTATAAATCCAGTTCCTTCAACAAGCATTTCCTGATTACCTACTTTATGTGAAGCACTGTTTTAAGAACAATGGCAGATTCAACTAACAAGATGAATTGTAAGGGGTTAATTACTACGTGAATAAGAGCAATATAACAGAGTAAGGGTGGTAAGGACTATAACTGAGCTATAAGAAAATTCTATGGCTTGTCAAAGACTGAAAATCAATTTAATTAATTCAATTATCAATCTAGAAAATAATTTCAAATCAAGGCAGAAAAGGATATCTTTCCTAACAAATGCTCTTCCTATTCTTTCTTACATATTGTTAATCTAATCATTATCCACTCAGGCGTCCAGGCCTGAAAGTTTGGAATTGCCCTTGTGATGGACGAGTCTAGGATTTAGAATGAGTTCAGACTATGCCTTCTCAAATGACTAGCTATGTGGTTTGAGGCCAGCTGTTTAAACTTTCTAAATTTCAATTATACCATAAAAATAAAGGGTAATTATTCCTGCTTGTCTTACTGGTTTATGGTGAGGATCAAAAAGGTAATTCGAATGGTCAATTACGTAACCCACATAACTACAAATGTGAGTTGTATCTTTTCAGAGAGAGACAATGGTAACAATATATTAACAATCAGTAATTGTAGATGAAGGGAATGTATGAGTTCTTTGTATTACTCTTCTTAAAATCTTTTTTTTTTATTTAAAATTGTTTCAAACCAAAATATGTAAAAATAAACAAAGAAAACCAACTCATTACTGCCTAATTAGGCTTTCTGAACTGGCATTTTCCCAGCAATTTGGGACCTCTCATGGGGAGGCTGGGATGGTACCCTACCGTATGCATATTTTATAATTCCTTCAGAAGTCTAACTGCTTTCATTTTCAAGGTAAACTGTGAAAAAAAAAATCAGAAGTACAAAACACTTCCAAGTGCCATTCTATAAGCTACATAGGGCCATTTATTTCCCCAGAGACAGCTGAGTCATGAATCTTCAAGCTAAAGAATGAGACATCTCATGTGAAGGACCTCTTCTCTCTCTGTTCACTTTCTCTTGGTGATACAGTGTCGTACTTTTATGATCTATACACTGTCAAAGCTCAAATTTATGTATCCATCCTGGACCTCTTCCCTGAACTGAAGACTCATATTTTTGGTGGCTAAAAATTTTAATAACAAGTCAATAAATTTGACTTGTCCAAAACTTAACTCCTGGTCTTCTCCTTAATTAAAAACTGATATTTCAAATATCCCTTCCCAATTTTATTTTTCTCCACAACATTTAAATACAACATCATTTGCTTATATGTTTCTTTATTTCTCTTTCACCCACTGGAAGGGAAACTTCATAGGAGAGAGAGTTTGATCTGTGTTCACGTCTAGTTTCTAGTGCCCAGAACAATGCCTGGCACATTTAACACACTTCAATATTTGTCAAATAAATGAGTATCAGTGGTTCAACATGTTGATTTAATTCACTCTTCAAATGGAAATAAATTCTTGAATCTGAGTGGAAAAGTATTTTAAAATAGAGAGAAGCTGATTTATCAGTGAAGAAGCTGTTACTATTGTATAACATAATATGAAAAAGAGCTGAACTACAGTTATGATTCTGGAAATAAATGTACAGAGTAAAGAAAAGTATAAAATATTGCCTATACTGGGCACCAATTAGATACAGGTATGGGCTGTGAAAAGAGAATTAACAAAAATCATCCACATAAACTAGGTCTAGATGATTGAAAGTCAGTTTTATGTTGCCATTGATGTTAATAAGAACCTTTTAGGAAGAGGCAGTAGGGTCAGGCAAGGAGATAACATTAATTGAGAATATAGGAGGCAGATACCATTTGACAAGCACAATGCTAAGAGTTAAGCAATGTGTGCTTAAGCTCTGATGTTCTTCTACCTAACGATGGCTGGCAAATGTTTAACAACTGGTTCTTCAAAATAATAATAACGAAATGTGCAACGCACACACAAACACACGTGTGCATATAACCAAACCTGTTGTTGTCGAGTTGACTTCAACTCATGGTAACTCAGGTGTTACAGAGTAGAACTGCTCTATAGGATTTTCTTGGCTGTAATCTGTACGGAAGCAGGTCACCAGCCCTTTCTTCCTCAGCACAACTGTGGGTTTGAACCACCAAACTTTAGGTTAGCAGCTGATTGCAAACCCTTGCCCCACCCAGGAAACTTGTGCATTTATATAAACACATTTGATTGACATAAAGGCTGGTGAACGCAAACTTACAAATAATAATAAAATATACAGTACTCTTATTGCAAAGTTCATATAGTCAGTTGATTTTCATAGAATGCTTTTGCTGATTTTTGTTAAACTCCTACTCCCGTAACTAACCTTTGGTTGCATATGGCAAATTAGTGTTGTTCCTACATGAATACCGACTGATCTGTTCTATTCACGTTCATGAGTGAAATGACCTTGAAACAACGAAGGCATGTGTTAGAGTTCACCTTTTCATCAGTGACCTGATGGACTCCTCTCCTGATTAGAAGTGGGTGTCCTCAATTTTTGAGCCATTTCAATGTAGCAGCTACAGGCATGACATTTTAACGTTTAATCTGCTCTGTTAACACTTCTCCCTCACTTTATTAAGTCTGGACAATAAAGTAAACCAATGATAAAATGAAAATGTGGACGGTGTTGCGAGCAGAACAAAACGTTGCCCAGCTCCGTGCCAGGTTCGTGGCCGTTGGGATATTTGATTCCACTGCAGTAGCTATTGTGCCAATTCATCTCAACGAGGGTTCGCCTCTTTTGTGTTGGAACAACAAAGTCTACACAATTAAAACAAAATAAATAAAAACAACAAATCGAGCGCTCATTCATAGTGCTTGCGAGTTTTCTAGGCGTGAATCTTCCCACCGTGGCCGACTTTAAGACACCACTGTGGTGCCACGGAAATGGAGCTGCACAGTTGCCCACCATCGTGGAATATGCCTACAGCACGGGTACAGTAGACGTAAATAACGTCAAGGGCATGGGCAGCAGGAAAACATAGTCAAATCTAGTGGCGAGTTGTGAGATATTATTTTCTCTGTGTTTAATATATTTAATAATAAATTTACATAATTTAATTTTTAATAATGACAGCATTTAATGATGGCCTTGGAAAACCCCTGAAAATTTGGCAACCTGTTCTTGAAAGCCAGTTTGAGATAGTTCCAGCACATCACTGTTCCTACCAATTCGGGTTTAATATACTATAACAAAATGTCCTCAAGGCAGGAAATATGTCCAAATCATCACAGCTCATTGCACAGAACTTATTTTTCTTACCATGCAATTTGATATGGTTTATCAGCGCCTTTTGTGGAGGGTTATCTATTAATACAGTAGCTCCTCCACTAGTCTGCAGGCTCCTTGAAGAGAACTACTTCATATCAGACACCACTGTGACCTGAGAACATAAAATAACAAGGGACATACATAGATATTCATTAAGCGTAGAAATGCATTTCTTGCTAAAAACATTAACTTTCCACTCTTAACAGACCCATTTGACCAAACCAAAATTATTACGCAGGATTACTGCCATTGTAGGAAGTAGAAATTCAATACAAAATAACTCAAGCAAAAATGATCATTTTTTTTTGCTCAGATAATTGGGAAGGACACCGGGTGGCTCAACTCAGAGTCAAAGAAAGATATGCAGAAAAACCAAGGCTCCAGAACCAATGTTTCCAGAATGTCCTTGGTCCATCTCTGATCTCTGCTTGTCTCATTGTTATCATTACATTTTTAGAAAAAGCAATCTCTGGCATTGTACATACTGAATTTATTGATTCCTTCAATGCATATTTATTTAACTCTTGGTACTGTTTTGTGAATAGCATGATAAAGAAGATAGACACAAAGACACATCCCTGTTCTCCTAGTCAACCTTCTAGTGATGAAAAGACCAATGAATAACCACAATACAATGGAAAAAACATTATGCAAGGGGAAGTCTAGGGAGCTAAAGAGGCACATAGGAAGAGCACCAAATTTAGCTTTAGGAAGTCAGAAAAAGGTTCCACAAGGAGTATTCTCCAAGCTGAGATCAGAAATATGATGAAGAGTTGGCCAGGTCGATTTTGTTAAAGATTAATTTCTATCTTGAATCCATTTTAAGTTCTTCACTCTGGCAAAGCAGAACCCATAATTTTCAGACTCTCCACGAAACTCTAGCCAGGAGAGATAGAAGCAATAAATATGACTAAACTTGAAATAATTTAGATTCATTTTAGCAGGTGGTTCAAGAACTGAATTAACCATTCTGGTCTAAAGAAAAGGAGAAATCTTTCAACTTACTTGTCAAGAGGAGAAGAAATGAAAATGAACGTGCTTGACATACCTTCTCCTGAACATAAAATCAACTTAAAAGAGCTTAAGTTGGTAATAGTGAAACTTAAAAATTAATTTAACAGGCTTATTCTATGGACATGAAACCTGTTGTTGGAAAGCATTAAACTACTTTCCAAAAAATAAAATATCTCATATTTTTATTTACTAAACACATTTGAAGAAAAGAAGGTTTCTGGAAATCCTAACCTGTGGAGAAGCTGTGTGTTGTTTCCTTAGGAAATTGCGTGCAAAGATTTTTGCTCTACCAAATCAAATAATTCATTTATTCTCTTTGTATGGCATCCCCATCTTCTAGGTCAGAAAGGGGTTGAAATATAAGAGGAAACACTTCTCAGAGAGAGCCTTGAAATTGAATAAGCACCAGCTTATTTGCTCCAGCTGAGGAAAGATTGGAACTTTGACAGAGTTCATTCATGACAGGAATGAAAACCCCACAAGGAGGATTAACCTGTTACCTCAGCAGTTCCATCAAATCATGTAAAAGACACATGTGAGGGAAAAGCAAAACCCAACCACAATTTAACTCAACAAAGGAGATGGATGTTATATATTGAAACTGTGGGAACTGCTGATATTCCCTCATAATTAATAATATCCATGGAACCCAAGTGCATATTCATTGCATGGTATTGGCTGTTACATGTCAGGTGTGGGACTAGCTGCTTGCTATAAAATATTTACTTTAGTCATCAAAACAATGATACAATAAATATTATTTTTCCCATTTTTATAATTAAGGAAACAGTAATACAAAAGAAACCCCTGTCAGCTTCAAAAGAATTAATGTCTCAGCTAGAATTCAATTGTATTTCTTTCTAAATCCAAAGTTTTTTTCATTTTCCCTATACCACACAGGGAAGCCCTGGTGGTGTAGTGGTTAAGAGTTTGGCTGGTAACCAAAAGGTCAGCAGTTCCAATCCACCAGGTGCTCCTTGAAACCCTATGGGCCAGTTCTATTCTGTCCTATAGGATCACCACGAGTCAGAATTGACTTGATGGGCTATGGGTTTTTTGGTTTTATACCACACACAGACCTCTTTAAAGTGTCAAAAAACAAAGATATCACTTTAAAGACTAAGGTGTGCCTGACTCAAGCCATGATGTTTTCAATCACCTCATATGCATGAAAAGCTGGGCAATGAATAAGGAAATCAAAGAAGAATTAATGCCTTTGAATTAAGGTGTTGGCAAAGAATGTTGAATATACCACGGACTGCCAAAAGAACGAACAAAGCTGTCCTGGAAGAAGTACAACCAGAATTCTCTTTAGAAGCAAGGAGATGAGATTTCGTCTCACATACTTTGGACATGTAATCAGGAGGGATAAGTCCCTGGAGAAGGACATCATGCTTGGTAAAGTAGAGGGTCAGTGAAAAAGAGGAAAACGCTCGACAAGATGGATTGACGCAGTGGATGTAACAATGGGCTCAAGTGTAGCAACAATTGTTAGGATGGTTCAGGATTGGGCAGTGTTTCATCCTGTTGCACATAGGGTCCCTGTGAGTCAGAACCGACTCGAAAGCACTAACAACAGCAATAACATACCACACATAAAAGAGGCTCATGCATACATAATAATGTTTAAATAACAACATTTTTCTATGAAATATCTCCTTTTTAAAAGTTTTGTGTGTGTGTACTTGTGTGTGTGAATTACCTATAAGTAATAAGTTTCACGGTAATTAGCAGATGGTTGAGAGTTCCTTTGCTAACTCTGTCTAATCCTGTCATCAAACTGAGCATATATAACTGATGTATATCACTATATAAGACATATACAAATAGGAGTTAGTTCTACAGTAGAAAGTTGTAATTCCTGGGCTGACTTTGGATAAGCTGCTCACCTTATCAAAATTTGTGACCAGCAGACCTGCATTTTAAAAGATGCTAAAGAAATTTCTTCCAGTTGTAGAAACATTTCTTATGAAAAGCATAGAAAAGGCCAAATTTCTTTAAAATACATAGAACTATTTCAAGCAAAAGTTATACAATTGCCTCACAGGGCTATAATATATCCAGATGTAATATATACGGCAGCTATAGTACAGTAGATAGAGGCAATAAGTGGGCTAGTATAAGATTGTCTTTTTTTTTCATATGAAGAGATGCACTATTAAGTCTAAGTTGTTGTTGTTGTTGCTAGGTGCTGTCAACTCAGTTCCAACTATAGTGACCCTACGTAAAACAGAACGAAACACTGCCCGGTCCTGCACCATCCTCACAATTGTTGCTATGCTTGAGCCCATTGTTGCAACCACTGTGTCAATCCATCTTGTTGAGGGTCTACCTCTTTTTTGCAGACCCTCTACTTTACCAAGCATGATGTCCTTCTCCAGTGACTGATTCCTACTCATAATATGTCCAAAGTATGTGAGATGTAGTCTCACCATCCTTGCTTCTAAGGAGCATTCTGGTTGTGCTTCTTCCCAGACAGATTTGTTTATTCTTTTGGCAGTCCATGATATATTCAATATTCTTCACCAATGCCACAATTCAAAGGTGTCAATTCTTCTTCGGTCTTCCTTATTCATTGTCCAGCTTTATCATGCATACGAGGTGACTGAAAACACCACGGCTTGGGTCAGGTGCAACTTAGTCCTCAAGGTGACATCTTTGTTCGATGTCTAAGTAGACAGTGAAAAATTAATGAGATATATTTTAACCCACAGTGAAACCACTAAAAATTATGCATAGAGATATAGTTAAGAATTTAACTGATAAATTAGAATGGAAATCTGTAAAAAGTTTGAATTACCCAAAAGAAATCAGAAAAGAAGATTTAGAGAAACAAACAGCAGAAGGGAAAACCAGAGAACAAACAAAATGGTAGAACTAAATCCAAACATTTCAATAATTAATTAAATGTTAATGCACTAAATAGTCCAAATAAAAGGCAGAGATTTTTCAGAATGGAAAATAATACAAAACAAAACAACTACTCTATGCTAACTACAAAAGACACACTTTAAACACAAACTCACAAATAGCTTGGAATATTAGGATGTTTCAACCATTTACATTTAATGTAAATAGTGATATTGCTGGGATTAAGCTGCCATCTTTCTATTTGTTTTCTATTTTTTTCCACCTATTTTTCCTATTTTTGATCTTTTCTTTTTTAATTCCTTCTCTCCTCCCTAACTTGTTTTTGGATTAATCAAATGGTTTTTATAATTCCATTTTATCTCCACTGTCATTCTGGTCTTTTTTATATTTAAAGTTTTTTTCTTCATCAATCTCATGTGTTCCTCTACATTCTTGAACATATGGAGCACATTTATATAGCTGTTTCAACATCAGTGTCTCCTAATTCCATTATTTTATCACTTCTAGGTTTGATGCCATTGATTGATTTTCTCTGGCTGGTAATTTTTGATTGGATATCAGATATTTTAAATTTTATATTGTTGGTTGCTGGGTTTGCTTGCATTTCCTATAAATAGTAATATATTTATTTATTCCATGCAATTAAGTTATTTGGAATCAGTTGGATCCTTTAGAGGCTTGCTTTTAAACTTTGTCAGGGCTAGTCCACAATAGCCTTCCTTTATTCTAGGATTAAGTCTCATTATTAAGACCATGGAGCCTTGTAGGTGCAGTGGTTAAGTGTCTGCTAACCAAAAGGTCAGTAGTTTGAATCTATCAGCTGTCCTTTGGAAATCTATGGGGCAGTTCTACTCTGTCCTTTCGGGTCACTATGAGTCAGAATCAATTCGACAGCAACAGGTTTTGGTTGTATAAAGACCATACCCTTATGAAGATTCTACCTAATGTCCTGTGTTTTGTAAGGACTTTTCCACATTGGCTAGAGGGAAGATGAACTATTCCCAGCTTCCTGTGAGTTTTAGGAATTGTTCAGCTTGCTCCTTTCTGGTGAGTCTTTTCCTGACCTGTGGTAATTTCCTCTAACGCATGCACAGACCTAAACTCAACCAGAAATTTCAAGGGTTACCCAATAGGCATCTCAGGAGCCCTGTCTCTCTGCAGCTCTTCCCTCCCTTGTATTTTGCTCCACAAGTACCATTTTTACCTCCTAAGTTCCAATCTCTCCTACTTAGTGATAATTTGGGGGTATGTTTGGGATTGATACATAAAAAGTAATAAAAGCCTATATGGTGAATATGAAGAGGAAAAGTTTCCTGAAGAGTTGGAGAGAAAACGGCTTTACATGAAATAAATTACTTTCTATGTAAAAAAAACAAAAACACTTTAAAATTCCAACATTATATTTTAATAAGATATAAGACAAGAATCACCCTTATCAAAAAAAAAAAATCTGAAATGACAAGAGCAGAGATGAAATGCAGAAAATATAATTAGTAATGTGAAATGTAAATGAAAAAGAAGCCCCCCAAATAGGAAAATGTTAAAGAGATTGAATATATGGTAGAGAAATAAGACTTATTGTGACAGAGACTAGACAGTTTTGTTATGGCCACACAGCTAGAATACACTTCCTGGAACCCCTTGTCATTAGTCTGGCCTTGTGACTGGGTTCTAGCCAGTAGATATAATCTGTATAATATGTCGTCTATATAAACCTCCCACATGTGATCGTTCATGTTCCTTCCCTTACCTCCAGTCACAGGCTGATGCCCAGGATGAACTTAGCATCCACATGCTGAAGATGGGTGAGCCTTCTTCAGCTTTGGTCCGTAAATAACTGTGTAAGGCAGGGGCTCTCAGCCCACACCCCAGCAACATAAAAATTCTCTGAACTGTTTCTATAAGCAAAAAATACACTTCTGTCATATATGAACAAATACATAATTGGTTTGCTTGTTACAGCACCTAGCATTGCTTTACAGGTATGGGGAATAATACGTCACAGATATTCAGTCTATAAATTACACGTATTTTCAAAGAAGAAAAACAGAGCAAACTGTGTAAACATAATCACCTATACTGTAAGAAAATTAAAAAAAGAAAGTTCATTCTAATCTAAAAATGCAGGAATATAGAGATCAAAATTTTTACAAAACCCCACGAAAAATAATGCTACTATAAAAGATTACACGTACATGCACACACACACACACAAACATACTTTAATCCGTATGTGTATTTATTTTGGGGGCTATATCTCTAGTCATAACGCTACTGGTCCATAGGTTATGTGGATATTCAGTTACAGTAGTTACTACCTGTCTCAGTTACCTAGTGCTGTCCTAACAGAGACATCACAAGTGTGTGGCTTTAAAGAACAGAGATTTATTTTCTCACAGCTCTGGAGGTTAAAAGTCCAAATCAGAGTCTCAACCATGTGGAATTCTTATGATTGCCAGAGAGGTGATGGCCTCTTACCTAGTTTCTGGCTACTTGGCGTTCCTTGGCATCTGTCTTTCCCCTGTGTCTGTCTCTGTGTCTATTCAGCTGTTTTTATAACTCAGAAGTGATCAGATCCACCCTAATCTCATTAAGATAGCAAGAGAAAACCCCTATTTCCATGCAGGATCATATTTACAGACACAGGGCTTAAGATTTCAACACATTTAATCCATAACACTACCAAAAAACTTGTCAAGGTACTATATTTTTGCCCAAATGACATACACCTTCTACATTTGTTTGCCAATCACATCTTCCCCCAGCAAGGTATTTTTGCAAGCACACTATGCTAATTTTTTTACAGCAACATTTTTTTTTTTTAATTGGCATGGTGGTGGCACTTACAAAAATACCTAGGGAGAGGGTGCAGCTGGCAAACAAACATAGAAGGTGTGCATTATTTGTGTCAAAATATGATAATTGTAGCAATTCTGATTCCCACCAATAAAAAGAATTCCAGTTGTTCTACATTCTTGCCCAACAAGGCTTTAGTCAGACTTCTTAATTCTAACTAGCTAGGAAGTTAGTGTTATCTGACTGTGGTTACAAGTTGAAATATTAGAAGAATAATGAGGTTGAAGAGTTCAGCTGCTAACCAAAATGCCAACAGTTCGAATCCACCAGCTACTCCTTGGAAATTCTATACGGCAATTCCATTCTGTCCTATAGGGTTGCTATGAGCTGGAATCAAGTGGATGGCAATGAGTTTTTTTTGGGGGGGGAGGGGGGCTTTAATAAGCTTGAGCATATTTTCATGTCTGTATTGGCCCAATAGACATCATCTTTTGCAAAGTGCTATACAAGCCTTTTTCACATTTTTCTATTTGGTTGTCTTTTTTTTTTTTCTTTAAATAGATTTGGGAAATTTCTTTTTATATTATTTATATATTTATAGAGTATATGTATTAAAAATAACTTCTGGAGGTCGGTTTTTCATTCTCTTAATGGTATTTTTTTTTTTTAATTAAAAGAAGTTTTGCAAAACTGAACTTGACTACTAACTGAAAGGTTGGCAATTTGAACAGATAATAAGAAGATTGGGGGGGTGGAATACTCCATGCCCAAATAGGATAAAAAACAAACAAACAAGAAAGATGACACAGAATCAATTCTGACTCATGACTACCCCATATTTTACAGAGCAGAACTGCTCCATAGGGTTGTTTTAGCTGTAATCTCTCAGAAGCAGGTCACTAGGCCTTTCTTCTGCAGCAGTGGTGGGTGGGTGCGAACCGCCAAATTAGTAGTTGAGTGCAAAATGCTTGTACCACCCAGAGATCTACCCAAACAGGGGAAGGCTCTGATATATGGAGGTCTCTATGACCTTTAGACCACACAGCAATATCTCTCATTAACTATATCCAGGATGCTGAATTTTTTTTTTTTTTTTTTTTTAATAATGAGTCCTCTGGGGAATGATTGCTTCATCTATGCCTGTTTCTCTCTGGTCTCACCACAAGTGGGTGATTAAAAGTATTGTTTCAATTGCAAGGAAGAACTCAAATTTTAATATCACAGATGGAGGTTGATCTGGGAGAGACTAGATCTGGTAAATTTATAAACACCTTTTAAGCTTTGAGCTCCCCCACCATATCATGAACTGTATGTGGCATAAAGCTAACTGTATGTGAAAACATAAAGCCATCACCAAGAACCTGAATAAAAACAATGCCAGTGTCAAGAGACAAATCAGGTACCTGATTAAACTTAAGCCTTACAAAGAGAATGATCCCTCCCAGACAACCCTGAGTGGTAGGAAAGGTGAAGTGATGTTAGAGTTAATCATATGGGGACTACAAAATTAAAGGTGTTGTTGTTAAGTGCCATTGAACCAGTTCTGATTCAAAGCGACCTCGAGTACAACAGAATGAGACATCGCCCAGTCCTGCGTCATCTTCACAATTGTTGCTATGTTTGAGCCCATTGTTGCAGCCACTGTCAATCCATCTCATCCAGGGTCTTCCTCTCTTTCACTGACCTTCTGCTATACCAAGTATGATGTCTTTCTCTAGGGAGTGGTCCCTCCTGGTAACATGTCCAAAGCATGTGAGACAAAGTCTCACCAACCTCACCCCTAAGAAGCATTCTGTCTTTATTTCTTCCAAGATAGATTTTTTTTCATTCTTCTGACAGCCCACGGTAAGTGAAGCCAAAGTATGTAAGCGTAACTAAAGGTGACGGGACAAAATCAAAAGGTGACGGGACAAAATCAAAGAGGAAGATATAAAAATTAGAAAAGTACAAGCTCAAGTGAATGAAATATATATGATTCTCAAGAACCAAAGGAGGAATTATAAAAAGAAAGGGGAGAAGAAAATATAGTCATGTAGAGAATTAAATAGGAGTCCCTGGGTGGTGCAAACGGTTAAGCACTCTACTACCGGCTGAAAGATTGGCTATTCGAACCCACCCAGAGGTACCTCGAAGGACAGGCCTAGGATCTGCTTCCAAAAGATCACAGCCTTGAAAGCCCTATGGATATTTTCTGGGGTTTGAAAAGCTTGCAAGTGTCCATCCAAGGTACAACTGGTCTCTATTCGCCAGAAGCAGCAGAGGAAGAAGGAGAGTCAGGAAGAGGAGGAGGAAATGGAATGTGTGGCTAATTGCTTCCGTGAACAACTGCCTCCTTTGGCATGAGACCAGGAGAACTGAATGGTGCCCGGCTACCAGTACTGAACATTTTGATCATAATTTTATAGAAGAATCCTGATAAAAATGGGGAACATGCAAAATAGATTTTCAAATTCTCATGGACTCCAGGCATCCTGGAGCTGTGGGGGCTGAATGAACCCCTGAAACTACTGCCCTGAAAAAAAAACTGAGATAGTCTTTAAAATTTAAACCAAAAATATCCCCTGAGGTCTTCTTAAAACGAAGCAAGAGTTTAGCCTGACTAGTAAAAAATGTCTGTCTTAAGCATTACATTCTTTTAAGAACTATCTATATATGGGATCAAATGGATAACATTTACTTGAAAAATTAGATAGGAACCTTAGGGGGCAATGAGTTTATGTTAATGGAGAAGTAACAGCTCAGAAAAGGAGGGTGTGAATGGTTGCACAACTCAAATGTAATCAATGTCACTGAATTGTATGTGTAGAAACAATTGAATTGGTATATGTTTTGCTGTATATATTCTCAACAACAACAAAATGAATGAAACAAACAAACAAAAACACCCTACAGAATGCAGTTTTACTCCGCAAACACTGGGTCACCTTGGGTTGGAATCACCTTGATGGCAACTAACAACAATAACTCCTGTAATAAAAAACTTGGACCTAATGGTAAATGGATTGAACAAATCTTTAGTCTAATGAGAGTTTCCGAAACTAGTCTCTGGCCAAAATATCTCTCTAATGTGCTGACTTGATGTTTTTTGTTTCCTAAAAATCATAATTTAATTTGTCTATTTTAAAATTTTCTCATGTGGGTCACACTTCCGTGCTAGAAGTCCACTGTGCCTCACAAACAACACTTTTGTGGCAGTTTTGCTACAATTCTAATACTAATATAATTATGGAAAATTTATTGTGATAAATGGTATATGAGATATACAATTAAAAAGTATTGTTATGGCACACAGAGAGGTTTTTACTCAGCGGGGAAAATAGAAAAGTCTTCATGGGGGATTAACATATGCCGTAAATTTTAGTAGGTTCAAGGCAAATGGAAATGGAAAAAAGGATGTTCAGAGTCCCAAGAGAAGCATTTTAGTCAAATGAACAACGCAGACCACAGTCCTGTGGTGGGAGGATGCCTGGCACCATGAGGAGGTGAAAGAAGGCCCATGTGGCTGGAATGCAGACACAGGACATGATAAGGCTGAAAAGGTAGACAGGCTTCACATCATGCCGGGCCTCATAAAAATGATGTAAAATAGCCTCCACGTGGCCTAAGACCAATGAAAAGACATTCATGGATTTTAAAGAAGGGTTGGCAGTCTATTCATATGTATGTTTTGAAAATATCATGTAATATAAAAAAGTAAATGTGAAGTAGAAAACAGGAAGGAATTAAGAGTGAACTACTAGACCTACTAGAAAGGGCAAAGCAAATTACATATGCAATTTAATTATGCAATAATTATCTGAATATGTACCATAAACACATCATATGCTAAATGCTATCAGAGTTACAAAAGAAGAGTAATAGTTACAAGTATAGATGTAGATATATGCATAGATAACCAAAAACCAAACCTTTTACTGTCGGGCCAATTCCAACGTATAGTGACCCTGTAGGACAGAGTAGAACTGCCCCACAGTTTTTCCAAGGAGTGCCTGGTGGATTTGAACTGCCGACATTTTGCTTAGCAGCCTAACTCTTAACCACCATTAAGATATATATAAACAGATAGACACAAATGGACTCTCAAATAACTTATACAAAACAAATATTTAAAATGATATGTCTGTGGATTAAATGAAAAAAAAGAGTGGTACAAGTAATAAAAGTTATACGAACACAGTGGAAGTGAATAACAAAGGGTGCTACAATGTTTGGGCAATGCTTTATAAAAGGAAAGCCAAATGTTCCAGTTATCTATTGCTGTATACCAAGCCACGTAGAACAATAGCAATCATTTATTTTGCTCATGATTCTGCAATTTGGGCGTGGCTCAAGAGCCTGGCTTACATCTGCAGAATCAGCTAGGGAGGGTCCACTGAGGCTGGAAAATCAATTTCTGTGATAGCTTAATCACATTGCTGGCAAGTTGGTGCTCACTGTCAGCTGAAATATCAGCTAGGGTGTTGGTCAGTGGCCTCGGCTCCTCCCCTAATGAATCTCCACACGTGGTCACTTGGTCTTCCAAACTGCATGTTGCTCCTAGAATAGTCAGTCTTTCTCAGTGGTGGCTTAGGGGTCCAAGAGCAAGTATTCCAAATATTTCAGCTCTAAAGCCTGGCCAGATGGAATACACAGGAATCAAATCAACTGCATCTGTGGAAAGAGACAATGGAAAAGCTCAATATCATCAGTCAGAACAAGGTCAGGGATCAACTGTGGAACAGACCATCAATTGCTCATATGCAAGTTCAAGTTGAAGCTGAAGAAGATTAAAACAAGTCTACAAGAGCCAAAGTATCAACTGGAGTATATCCCACCTGAATTTAGAGACCATCTCAAGCAGCCATTTAAGATGCATCAATCGGTTTCAACACACCTGGATCAAAGGAGAATGAAGAACGCCAAGGACACAAGGCAATTACAAGCCCAAGAGACAGAAAGGGCCACATGAACCAGCAACTACATCATCCTGAGACCAGAAGAACTAGATGGTGCCCGCCCACAACCGATTACTGCCCTGACAGGGAACACAACAGAGAACCCCTGAGGGAGAAGGAGAGCAGTGGGATGCAGACCCCAAATTCTCATAAAAAGACCACACTTAATGGTCTGACTGAGACTAGAAGGACCCTGGAGGTCATGGTCCCCAGACCTTCTGTTGCCCTAGGACAGGAACCATTCCCGAAGCCAACTCTTCAGACATGGATTGGACTGGACAATGGGTTGGAGAGGGATGCTGGTGAGGAGTGAGCTTCTTAGATCAGGTTTACACTTGAGACTATGTTGGCAACTCCTGCCTGGAGGAGAGATGAGAGGGTGGAGGGGGTTAGAAGATGGCAAAATGGACACGAAAAGAGAGAGTGGAGGGAGAAAGCAGGCTGTCTCATTAGAGGGAGCATAATTGGGAGTGTGTAGCAAGGTGTATATGGGTTTTTGTGTGAGAGACTGACTTGATTTGTAAACTTTCACTTAAAGCACTATAAAAATTATTAAAAAAAAAAAAAAAAAGAAAGAATAGGTTTGATGCGTTGAACACTAATGACTGAAGACCAGACGAGTTTTGGAATGACATCAAGGATATCATACAGGAAGAAAGCAAGATGTCATTAAAAAGTCAGGAAAGAAAGAAAGGACCAAAACTGACGTCAGAAGAGACTCTGAAAATTTCTCTTAAATGTAGCGTACCTAAAGTGAAAGGAAGAAATGATGGCCAGAAGATTTAAAAGGGCGGCTCAAGAAAACAAAGTATTATAATGAAATGTGCAAAGACTTGGAGATAGAAAACCAAAAGGGAAGAGCACGCCCAGCATTTCTCAAGCTGAAAGAGCTGAAGAAAAAATTCAAGCCTCGAGTTGCAATATTGAAGGATTCTACAGGAAAAATAGTGAAAGACACAGGAAGTATCAAAAAAAGATGGAAGGGATACACAGTCACTGTACCAAAAAGAACTGGTCAATGTTTAACTATTTCAGGAGGTAGCATATGATCAAGAACTAATGGTACTGAAGGAAGGGGTCCAAGTTGCACTGAAGGCATTGGACAAAAACAGGCCCCAGGAATTGATAGGATACCAATTAAGGTGTTTCAACAAATGGATGCAGCATTGGAAGTGCTCACTCATCTCTGCCAAGAAATTTGGAAGGGGGTTACCTGCCTAACTGACTGGAAGAGATCCATATTTGTACCCATTCCAAAGAAAGGTGATCCAACAGAATGCAAGTTATCGAACAATATCATTAATATCGCACACAAGTAAAATTTTGCTGAAGATAATTTAAAGTGATTGCAGCAGTACCTCCACAGGGAACTGTCACAAATTCCAGCCAGCTTCAGAAGAGGCATGAATCAAGGGATATCACTGCTGATGTCAGATGCATCTTGGCTGAAAGCAGAGAATACCAGAAAGATGCTTACCCGTGTTTTACTGACTGTGCAAAGACATTGGGCTGTATGGATCATAACAAATTATAGATAACATTGCAAAGAATGGGAATTCTGGAACACTTAATTGTGCTCGTGAGGAACCTGTGCATAGATCAATAGGCAGTAGTTCGAACAGAACGAGGGAATACTACATCATTTTAAGTCAGGAAAGGTGTGCCTCAGGGTTGTATCTTTTCACCATACTTATTCAATCTGTATGCTGAGTAAATAATCCAAAAAGCTGGACTACATGAAGAAGAAAAGGGCGTTAGGATTGGAGGAAGACTTGCTAACAACCTGTGATATGCAGATGACACAACCTTGCTTGCTGAAAGTGAAGAGGATTTGAAGCACTTACTGATGAAGATCAAAGACCACAGCCTTCAGCATGGATTACACCTCAACACAAAGAAAACAAAATCCTCACAACTGGACCAATAAGCACCATCATGATAAAAGGAGAAAAGATTGAAGTTACCAAGGATTTCATTTTACTTGGATCCACAATCAACACCCACGGAAACAGTAGTAATCAAAAGACGCATTGCATTAGGCAAATCTGCAGGAAAAGGCCTCTTTAAAGTGTTAAAAAGCAAAAACGTCACTTTAAGGACTAAGGTGCACCTGATCCAAGCCACAGTATTTTCAGTCGCCTCATATGCACATGAAAGCTGCACGATAAATAAGGAAAACTGAAGAAGAATTGATGCCTTTGAATCGCAGTGTAGGTGAAGAATATTGAATATATCATGGACTGCCGAAAGAACAAACAAATCTGTCTTGGAAGAAAGCCAGCCCCAAAACTCATTAGAAGCAAGAACGGCAAGACTTCGTCTCATCTATTTTGGACATGTTATCAGGAGGGACCCGTCCCTGGAGAAGGACATCATGCTTGACAAAGTAGAGTATCAGCAAAAAAGAGGAAGACCTTCAACGAAATGAATGACACAGTGGCTGCAACAAAGTGCTCAAACATAACAAGGATTGTGAGGATGGTGGAGGACTGGGCAGGGTTTCATTCTGTTGTACATAGGGTTGCTGTGAGTTGAAACCTCCTCGATGCCACCTAACAACAACAAAGCCTGGCCCAGAAATTGGAGCAGTATTGTTCTGTCATATTCTATTGGTCAAACATTTATAGACCCCACCTCCAATTCAAAGGGAAGGAAGCAAGCCACATCTCTCAATGGGAAGAGTAGCAGAGTTTGCAAGCATTTGTAATCTACCACAGGAAAATATAGAGTGGAATGTAAAAAGTATTCAAGGTGAAGGGCATAGAAGTTAAATGCTACAAAAAAAAAAAAAAACCTTTTGCCATCAAGTTGATTCCGACTCATAGTAACACTACAGGACAGAGTAGAACTGCCCCATTGGGTTTCTGGTTGCTGTAACTAGTAATAATGGTAATAACTAAGTTCCACTGAGCAACCAAAAATGTGGCAGTCACTACAATTTTCTTTGTAGAATTATACAATTTATTCCTCACAACGATTCAGAGGTGGAAATTATTATCATTGTCATTTTACCAATGAGTACACTACAGATTAGATAGAAGAATGTACTTGTCCAGTGCCACAGATGTGGTAAGGAGGACCGCCCTGGTCTAAAATGAGGATCTGACTTAGAGTTCTGCTGAGTTAGTCCCTGTGACATGCTACTGATTGGTTAAAGTAGAACAGAACATTGAAATCTTTTGTGATACAGGCAAATATTTTCATCTATCAGTTATGTATTTATAGAGAAATTACTGCATTTCTCAACACTTTTGAAAATAACAAGACTTTTCTCCGTGTAGAAATAGCCTCTGACAATTTCATTTTTTAATATAAAGAATCTTATTGAATTGAACATATCAGTTCATTGAATTGGAAATATAAGCTTATAACCATCATTGATATAACAATAATATCACTAAGAATCTATATTTTAATTTCATATTTTCATCAAAACAATCAGTTGTTGAGTTTAACTTATATTTAGTATTAATGTTCATGTCATTTTAATGTTTTTCAAGTACAAATTAAACTTGGCACAGAAGAACAGGTTGTCTTAACTCTTCCTCACTATTAACTGAATAACAAATCTTGTAACTTCCTCAGAAATAGTAAAATTTTGGAGAGTTTTTTGTTTTAATTATGAGCAAAGTAGAAAAACAAATCAAGTGAGAATAACAAAAATATTCTTTTTAAAATATATTTTATAGTGTTTGAATTGCATATTCTTAACATACATAGCATTATTTAATTGTTGGCCAAATGTGAGATGAAAACTGAATATGTTCCTCATGGTGATCACAACTCACTTTTTTGTTGTCTTTACCATACTGGCTTTTCTGAGGAACCCTAATAAGTAAATCCACATTTAATGCATAGATTTATACAATTTTATAAATTTTTATAATTGTATAAATAAATTTGTACAATTTTAGACTAAGCTTCGTATTCTATTGTATTGGGGGCTATTGAAACACCTTATGATTTATTTCAGAGGATAGGGATTTTTAATGGGGAATTCATCAGCCTTGTGCTTATTCACACTATGTACTTGATATGCCTTGTAACATTAATATTTTGTAATTAAGTGGTACCTCCAACTCTGAGAAAAATCATATTACCTAGGCAATCCTCAGAATGCTCACGGGAGCCAGCTTACTGATAAGCATAATCTTTCCATCTCTAAAAAGAAAGAACAGAGAATTTAAACTATTTAGCGAAGATGGCGACTAATACCTCTTCTGTTCTTAGAACATCAAATGAGCTATTTCAAGAGTTAGAAAAAAAAACCCTCAGGATGGTTTAGGAACCAATTCTACTAATGAAAATTTGAGAGTCTACTCAGACCCTCCGTCGGGCTACCTGAAGTTGAAGAATTCATGCAAAATCCAGTCTGAGAAGGACTCGCTGTCAAGCGAGAACTTGGACGCCTCTAGCGGTAAGGGAAGAGTGCTCTTAGCTAACAGTCATTTACCTTCTGAATGTATCTCTAACTGATAGCCCTTGGTGAGCATGAGCTCCTTTCCATGTACCTTCCTCCTCTTTTTAAAGAACCAGTATTCAAACTTATAGAAAAAAAACTTTCCCACATGGGAAACCTGTGGATTCCAACACAACTAACTCCCCAGACCACTGCAGTGGCCTTGCTGAGACTGAACGGAGCCACAATGAAGAGGACAATGGATATTAACAAATAACTTGAGAAAGGGAACTTGGCCTGAACCCGTTTTGAAAGCCCTTACGAAGGGTTATTAGTGGTCATATCTGTCCAGCTATAAGCACAGTGCTGTAACAGCTTAATATATCCCTGGTCCCAGTGGAGCCTTTGGTACTTGCCACTTTGGGGAAATGCAGTAGAAATCTCTATATTGTTGTTGTGTATTTCCCCACCCCCAAAAGATCACACACAATATGTAGTCATCTAAATTTGGTAGAGACTAGGTAGCCATAAAAAAAAAAGAAAAAAGAAAAGAAAAAAATTTTTTTTCTTTTTTATTTATGGCTACCTAGTCTCTACCAAATTCATCTATAACCCATCTACTATTACAGGGGAACTAGTCTAACTGCAACTCCGATGACTTAGAAAGAGAAACAAGAGCAAGGCTGTAATCAGGAGCTGGTAAATAAGAAGCTCCCCAAAGAAAAAACAAATGATGGGAAAACATATAGGTGCCCATGCAAAGTTATGCAGAAGAACAATAAATCACTCAGCCTTTTATAGTGTACTAAATGGCACATGGGATTTGGGTTTAAAAAAGAAAAGAAAAATAGCATATGGTGTTGTGGACCATGCATAAGCTGTAGTTTCAGTGAGAAAGAAAGCAAGTGGAGTCCCTTTTCCAGGAGATGTTCATTTGTGTTATTGTGGTTGATGTTGTTGTTCATGTATGTTTACATTCATCGCAGAGGCTCCATCCAGAGAGAGCGAAGGAGAGCAAAGGAAGAAGGAATGAGTACATGTGAGAAAGTCACTGCATTTGCGAACGATGAGCAAAGGGACCTGAGCGAAGGGCAGCTTAGTCGCCTTGAATCAAAAACCTCTGTCCTTACAACAAAACATAAGAAAAATGTTCTTTCCTATTTTTTTTTCCTTCCTCTTTATTTCCCATGTGGCAGACTTAAATTTCAAAGCTCTCTCACTGTTTTACCTCTCTTGATCCCCACAAGTGAAGAACCTGCAATATACACTGACAGATGGGTAAAGTGGTCAGTTTCACGGAAAGTCATCATTTTGAAGGCTTCAACTAAAATAAATAAAGAAATAAATAACCCTATGTCTCTTACAGTCATCATTTCCTATTATGTTTTATAGTTTCCTTTTATGGAGAAAAGTTCTCATCCCTAAAACTTCCTGGTGTTATGATTTAATGCGACTCATTCGCTTTGCTAAGCATAGCAGCTTCCTTTCAAGTTTAAAACACACCTCTAATGGCATAGAATTTCTCTCCTAAAGCCCTTGAAATAGAAAGGGAGGGAGGAGGAAACAGTCCCTCTGCCATACCCTTGAGGACACTGTACATTTTCTGATAAGTCCAGAGGATGGTGCAGCATTTAGCTGGTGACCTGTGGAAAGTCTACACTATCTGGTCTATTTTAAGAGGAATAGAACACAGTAGTAACTTAACTTAGAGCTCTGTTATGATTATGATTTACCTGGCCTGAAGCACTGAAGATTTCCTGGGACTCAGTGTCCTCAGATATCAAACGGGGATAAACTACAGAGCTGATTACAAATAATGTGTCTGAAGAACAGAGGACTAAGTACATGGTGAGCACTTAATGGATGTTTGTGGTTGTCGTTATTTCTCTTGTATTATTTAATTATGAGTCCCTGGGTAATGCAAGGTTAATGACTGTGGCTGCTAACCAAAGGTTGGAGGTTTCAGTCCACCCAAAAGTGCACTGGAAGAAAGGCCTGATGATCTACTTCCAAAAAGTCAACCATTGAAAACCCTACAGAGCAGAGGTCTACTCTGAACACAGGGTCTATATAAGTTGGAGTCAACTCAACAGCATCTGGTAATTATTTAATAACAATTTTATTATGAAAATAGAAGAAAGAGAAGGCTTCCTAATTGCAGGTCTAAATCTTCTAAAGACTTGGTAATTTTGTGTGTATAAGTTTCTATGAGCGTGACAAGTCTCTTCACACTAGTGTACCACCCACCCATACCCAGCACACACCTCTTTTTTTAAAATCTGTATTCACAGCAAGTGGACAGATTAGTTTAGCAAGTCGTCGGTTGACACTCCAATGTAAATAGAGGAGTAATGGCTATAAAGAGAAAGGAGGTTATAATCTACCAACTGTGAGCACTAGACCTTTGCATGTATTGAAAAAGAAAACACTACATCTACTATATCAAGTTGTCAGGTAAACCTGACTATATTATTTTCCCAACACATACATGTCTGATCTTTGTGCAGCAAATATCTATACTTTTATATAAAATTAAGTATCAGCAAAGTATGATAGATACATTGCAATTGATACTAGTTAAGATTTTAGTCCCTTTTTCAGCCACTGGAAGGTATTATGCAACTACTTTTCAAAATGTCTGCCAAAATGTGTGGAATCAAATTCTTCCAGTTAGTTAAATTCAGGCCCTTATCTTAATCTTGCTACTATAAAGTATAGTATAAAGTATAGACTATAATTCTGATTAACCCTAAAATATCAAGTAGACTCAGCATTTTCACTTTGGGAAAAGCAAAATATAAAATTTATATAATTTTACTTTTTAAATGCTTCTATTTATTTGTTTACTATGTATTTGCTTCCCATGTGTCTATGCAAAATATTTTTCATTATGTATACAGTTCCCAGACGAAGGCTATTGTCATTTTTTTTTTTTTTCAGTTTGGATAGATTGTATGATTTTCATTCCTTCATCAACTGGACTGGGGTCCTCCCCCTCAGATATCTATGATTTATTACTTTTTAAAGCAGCATTGTCTGGTAACTTCACAAGCTGGTTCTCTTTAATATCGTATTGTGCATGCCATCTGGGCCTGCTGTTTCCTGTGCATTCCACCTTTTCAAATATTCCCTTAGCTTTTCTTTTTCTTTTTAAGATATGCTGTTATTTTGGTAAGTTCTTCATTATCCTATGGTTATTATTTTTCTGTTTTATTTTCCTTGTTACAAGTTGTGATATGCAGTAACAATGACAAAATAACAGTTTAGTCTAATCAATATCCTGGGCATTTTAAAGAGTTATCATCAATTTCAATAATTTTTCATTGATTTATTTTTAGGGGACTAGTAAAAAAAAAAAAAAAATTTTTTTTTTTTTTTTAGTTCATTACCTTCCACGAAAGTACATCTCTAGAAATATTTTGATAGCATATATGGAAATCACCTTTCCACCTTCTTGCTCTAACAATTAAGAATAACACAGATATGGTGATTTCTCTCTGTGTGCATAATGCAAACTTTTTGTTTATAGTCTAAGGCACACAGTGCTCAGCTCTCCGGAGTCAAAGATAATATTCCATTTTCTTTCTCCCTCTCTTTATTTGTAACAATGGCTAGTCTATGTTCCTCGCAAGAAAGCTGAATTTATGCACACAAAGCCCCATAGCTAAGTTCATTTCCAGAGCAGTGAGCCATTTCTATTGCAGTCTGCAGCAAAATAAAGAAAGAAAGAACCATAGCACCCAAAATAGAATTCTACCCTTTATTTGCATCTCAGGAAGCAGACGCTCCACAGCAACTCATTAAAAATTGCCTGACCTTTTCGATATGCCATAGTTTGGGAGAGCAGTCACTCTGCTTTCCTGAGGAATCGATTTCCTCGTCCATGCTAAGTTCCACTGTCTCCTATTCTTGATCACCTTTCTTCTCTGGGCTGTACATCTTGCCTTGTAACACTGCCAGAACATCACACCATCTGCCCACCTGTATCAGGTAGATGGTCAAGTTCATCATCAATGATGATTTGTTATTTCATGAACATCAGACTCCATTTCTCCTACTCTTTGTATTGCCCGAAAATGGAGAAAGAAACAAAAGTTAAGCAGACCATTCCATCTCAGGATGCAAAAGCAAAGAAAGGGCTATTAAGCTCCATGCATGAATAATGTTAGTTCTCTCACATACGTAAAGTAACTCCAATGTCCTCAGAAGGCCCTGGGCATATACTCAGTTTCCCTCAAGGACAGGAAGGATTGGCTTTGCTATTTTTTAACTTCACAGCCACATCCACTTCATTCACACTTAAATAGGGAAGACGGAGGACAGCATAGTGTTCCGTGTGCTAATCTAGAGTCAGAGTTTTTAGTTTTTAGTTTTTTTCACTTATTAATCATCATAAATAAAAATAATGCTGTCTCATGTGTCCAAAGCACCAAATTAGGTAGAAAATACATAAATTACTTGGAAATAATTGAACCGCATTGTGACTGCCATCCAAAATGCTTATCCCAGGATCTGTCTGTGCCTTTCCCTTCTCTGGTCGTATATACAATATATATATAGGAGTACACGAACTCAGACAAACTTAAAGAAAGAAAAGAGTCACAAAAGGGTAGCCTGAGGGAGACATGGTGGACTGGAGAAAGACAACTGGCATTTTTACCTCAGAGAAGAGGGAAGAGGGATCAGCTAATCGTATGAACCTTCTTTCTAATATCATTGCTGTGGTCATCTTCTTCTCAATTCTCTACAGAGCTTTCCTAAATGATGTCACAGAATCTTTAAAGATGAGGCAAAGCTAACAGTTCCATATTCTCAGGTTCTGAGTATTTTAAGTCATTCATTCCTTAATTCACAAACACTTCCTGAGGGCTTACTGTGTGTCAGGCACTCTCTTAAGTGCTGGGAATAGAGCAATGAGCAAAACAAACCAAAGCCTCTGCCTTCATGGAGGTTATATCCCAGTAGTAGAGACAGGTAAACAAAATATATTGTAAATTTTATAATGTATTAGAAGGTGTAAGTTTTATGAATAAAAATATTGAGGAAAGCAGGATAGAAAGTACTAGTGGACAGAGGGGTTTGGAGGACCTCATTGAGAATGTGACATTTGATCAAACAACCATTGTAGGGTATGGCTCTGTGGCTATCCCGGAGAAGTGTTTCAGGTTGAGGCTTCAGGCCCTGCAAAATCTTTGAGCAGGAATGTACCTGACATATTCGCAGAAAGCAAGGAGCCAGAGTGGCTACAGCAGAGTGAAGAGAGTAAGAAAAGGGAGGAGGCCACTTGTTCCCAATGGCCCAGAGGCTAATGAGCTACAAAAGACCAGGTTGTAGCTTGGATATCAGGACAAAGTAAGCAAAAATCAGGAAGTCTGTTTCAAGGGAGAGAATACCTGAAGGATGGAAACATTCTTTGCTGGCAGGCTGCATGAAGTAAGAGCTACATTTGTTAAGTTCCTTTTTCAACTTTGTTTTCAAGATTAGTCAAAGTACATTTAGAGGGTACAAACCAAAATGATGTCAGAGGATTAACTCTGTTTTATGCTTTCTATACTCACACCCACTTGTGTATTAGAAGGTGCCACAATTAGTTTTTAAATATTCTTAGGCAAGAAACAAACTACACTACTTAGAATTCTTCAAGATGGGCCAAGGTTTTCCATTTCTGAAGTTGAATAATGAGTCTTTTCTCATTTCATTGAGAACAAATTTAAGGAAGATAAGTCTCTCACTTTAACTTATTAAATTTTATCCCATGTCTTTGAATTTTAAAACTTTACTGCTTACCAGTAAATACTGCTCGTAAGAACTTGTAGATAAAATATGAGTTAATAGGTAGAAAATTAATGTTAGCAGAAATCCAGAAATAGTTGATCAGGCTTAGATACTATTTTTTTCTGGACATGTGTGCTTATGACTATGATTTAAAGTAATATACATATAGTACAAATATAGTTATGCAGTCAAATTTGTCCTGGTTTGTCAGAATTAAATGTACCAATAATGAAAACGAACTTGTAGTTACTTTAATTCCACAGTTTATCCTTGAGTTTCAGCTCTCATTTAGAATCAAATTTCACTGGATTACCTTAATCACACATACCTAACTGACAAAGGAGCACTTACCAGGATATATAGGAAAAGAATATCGAAAATCAGAGACTAGACCACAAATTGGACTCAGGGATTCCTGGGTTGAGGTTCTATGAGTGGCTGTGAGAACCACTCTGGGTCATGAAGGCAAGGGCAGAAACAATGCCCAGTGGGGCACAATGGCAGTGATGACAATCTGAGCGAGGGCAGTAGGTGGAGACCCAACGGGACACATGGGGACAGGGAAGATTTGGTAGTATAGGAGATCATTTCCCAAAAAATGAAATAGATGACCCATAGGACCTTTATCAAAAGACCAAAGGCTAAATAACAGCCATTTGATATTAAAAAGATGAATTGTTTTAGCCTAAGTTTATTAATCAATAAGGTTGAAATAACTGTATCTTTTGTGCCAATACCAAAGGGTGATGCAAAGATAAAAGAAAACTATGGGTATAGAATTTTTTATATTAGTTCTTTTTATCAAAGTAATATTAATAATAATAATAGTAAAGATGGATACTTAAGAAAGAAGAGTAATTCAGGTAGAGAGTTAAGGAGGAGATTGTGTCTAATCCATGAGTAATTCATTAGCTAGTTGAATATTCATGTTTGTGTTTTGTTGTTTTTGTTAGTTACCATCAAGTCAGCATCCAACTCGTGGAGACCCCATGAACAATAGAATGAAACACTGCCAGGTCCTGTACCTTTCCCAAGATTTGATGTAGATCAGTCAGACTGTTGTGATCCATAGGGTTTTCACCAGCTGATTTTCCGAAGTATTGTATTTTTATACAAATAATGTACACCTTCTACATGTGTTCACCAACAGCACCCTCTCCCCACAAGTTACTTTCGTGAGCTCATTATGCTAATTTTTTATAGCAACATGTAAAAAAAATTGGCATAGCAGTGTTTACAGAAATACCTCACAGGAGGAGGGCATGGCTGGCAAACAAACAGAAGGTGTGCATTATTTATGTAAAAATACAGTAGATCACAAGGCCTTTCTTCCTAGTCTGCCTTAGCCTGGAAGCTCCAGTGACACCTGATAGTACCATAGCAACACACAAGCCTCCATTGACAGATGGGTGGTGAAGTCTGCCTACCCTTAAAATTATTCTAAGAATAGTGGTCTCTAGCCTCCTGGGGTGTATCTCAATGAGTAGGGTATTCAGAAATAGGAATATGATGAGTTATCTTCACACATAACCTATAGAACTGGGAAGAAAAATGTTAACGGATTTTGTTTTCCTCTAATAAAAAGTTGGGAGATTAATAACTCTTAAATAAGATTGTGGGATGATAAAGAAAGAAATAAAAATCTTTAAGATAAGCAATGTTAAAAAACAAAATACAAACAGTACTTAGTGCTGTGTAGGAAGAGAAAAACAGAGTGTAATTATTAAGTTACTTCATTTTAATAGGTTTGATAACAAAAGTATCTAAACATCAAAAAAAGTCATATTTTAATATTACTTTAATTTCACTTTATACACTGGAAATAATCTTTATTTAATAGGTCAGTGGAAGGGCATTTATTAACTGCACGAATTGTTTAAACATAACAAAATATTTCTTCTTTCTCTCCCATTCAAATACAAGGACAGTTTTTTTTTTTTCTTCTCATGTCAAACAGGAGAGGGAAAGAGTGGTGAATAATGTTATGAAGGAACAAGTTGTAAAACAAAAATAAAAGTAAAACAAATTAAAATTAATTATTAAGTGAAATTTATAGCAAAAAAACCGTTAAAGTGATCTAACTGCTCTCCCTTGGTGATATAAAAATATATAGCATACATTTTGCTGACAGCCCATCAAATGCATATATATATATATATTTTTTTTTTTTTTTTGCAAATATCATTAGTTTTAGTAGTAGAAAATCCTAAAGAAATACATGGTAACATTTTGCTGCATAAATTAGGTTGCACTGTATGGTCTTCCCATCACCCACCTGTCTGTTGTACTGTGGTGACTTCTTTGTTGCTGTGATGCTGGAAGCTATGCCACTGGTATTTCAAATATCAGCAAGGTCAGTGACATCACTGGGGGGGCCCACCAGGTGACACTGTCAGAGGGGGTGACACCAAAATGGCTGTCTATAAAATTTTTGTGCAGTGTTTCACCAGAAATTTATTATGTTTTATAAAATTATTCCCATAGCTAGTCATAACAATGAAAAAATATTTTTCATAAGCCCAGCTTACATATATCAATATACCTACAAGGCTAAAGCTCTATGTTAAGCCACTTTTTGAACCTTCTAAATGTGCTCCTTACCCAATTAAAAGGATGCTTTGAATCACGTGGTTTCTGCTGCCTGCACTACAAGTACAGGGCTGTTTTTTTCTTTTTTGTTGCTGCTGATGTTTTTATAGTCGCTGATTTTGTCCAAATTTCTGGTGTTTTCCCTACAACACTATGATAATTAGGATTTGTGAACCTATATCAATAACTTTTTTTGAGAATGAAGTAGTAATTAAAGACATAGAAGGAGTGATATATAGGAATTATAATTTACAAGTAGCATTAGTACAGAAAATATTACCTCCGGTACGAGAAGAGGTCCGTGACGGGGGGTGACACCAACACTAGTGATGCCACTGAGCTGGGTCACCCGTGGCAGACAAGTTTCAGCAGAGCTTCCAGACTAAGGCAGACTAGGAAGAAAGGACTGGCAATCTACTTCAGAAAATCAGCCAATGAAAACCTTAGGGATCACAACAGAACATTGTTCAACTCCTTTGCTTTGAATACATCATCAGGACAGATCAATCACTAGAGAAGGACATAGTGTTTGGTGAAATAAGAGGCAGTGAGGTGGATTGGCACAGTAGCCTCAACAGTGGATTTGAACATATGGCGACTGTGAAGATGATGCGGGACCAGGCATCGTTTTGTTCTGTTGTATATAAGGTCACTATGCATCAGAGTTACTCTATGGCATTATCTACCTATCTATTTATCTATCATCTATCTATGGAGTCTTCACACTTTAGGGAAAGCCCTTAAACACATAGGATTCAGTTAACAGAAACAGTAATTCAGCACAAAATAGTTTTACAAATCTCAGCTGACTCTCTCTCATTGTTCCTACACCTAAAGTATTCAGATATTCCTGTTTTACAATTAAGTTTTGACACTGAGTCTTCTGGGCTATTTACTCCTAGTTCAGCCACTCTGTTCCCATACTACAGTAATAGTATTAGTAGGTATTTTTGAGAACTCAGAACCACAATTACCATATTTAGTTGGTAATTTTCTATCTACTAATGAGACCGTAGGTTGTAAAGAGTTTGAATTCAAACTATGATTTCACTGTTTATTATCATTTGCATAAACTAGGAAATTTACTTAAATTCTCTGAACTTTGTTTCCCAATCTGTAAAGTAGTTGTAGTATTGCCGTAAGGATTAGAAATAATATATTCAAATTACTTCATGAAATCCTTGGCACATATTAAGTATAAAATGAAAGGTACCATTGTACTTTATTGTATTTCTACAACTAAGTTAAAATCATAATTTGGGACTATTAAGTAAGTCTAGGTAAAATTATGAAACCCTAAAATCCTCTAATATAGTGCATTAAGATATTTTTGCATTTATTATCTTGATTGTTTCTCACACACACACAAACACACACACATACACACACACACACACACACACAAACCAAGGTAGACAGGACAGATATTAACTCATTTTAAGGATGAGTAAACTGGGGTTCAACAAGTTGTTCAAATAGCTAGTGTGTTCAATAGCTAGTTGTTCAAATAACTAGTAGTAGACAAAGGAAGCAAATCCATGTTTTATTAACTGAATACATTCCATTATGCTATTGTGAATAGTAGACAACTGGAGAGTTTTATGATCTGCTCTCCTAAAGTGTTCCTATTAAAGTTGATGGCAAGTCCATTCACCCATGTAACTTAGGCCAAAAACCTTGGAGTCATTCTTTATTCTTCACCACCATACTATCCACTACCCATCTGTTAGTTTGTCATACTGTGGTGGCTTGTGTGTTGCTATGATGCTGGAAGCTATGCCACCAGTATTTCATGCAATCATGAGATGACGCAGGACTGGGATATGTTTCATTCTGTTATGCGTGGGGTCATCATGAGTCAGAGCTGACTTGACAGCAACAGGAACAACATCATATTATCATAAATATCTTACATTTATTCAGTCAAGAATCTCTTTGGCTTTGTCTTCAAAATATATCCAAATTTTTCCTAATTCCATTGTCAATGGTCATCTCTCTTCTGACTTAGTTCCAAATTTATATTGATACCTCCTATCCTTCTAACCATAGTCAATTCTCAACACAGCAGCCAAAGTGACACTTTAATAAAATAAGATCATGTGACTCTTCTTTCAAAATCCTCCAATGACTCTTGATTTCCATCAGAGTAAACATCAAGGTCTTTACAATGACTGACAAGGCTTTACATGACCTGCCCCAATTAACTCTCTCCTCTCACTTGCATCATTCCAGTCCCACACCATTTGAACTCCTTGAGAGCCTATGTGAGGCTTTCCTGAAATGTTGTTTCCACAGATATTCTGATGGTTAATTTCCTAATTTTCTTCAAGTCTTTGCTAAAATATCACCTTCTCAGTGAGTCTTATCTCTGACTTCCCAATCTAAAATGCAAACTTATTCCCCAGGAGTTTCTGATCTGCCTATCCTTATCAATTTATTTTAATTTCCATGGCGTTTTTCTCCTCCTAACACACTATATAACTTTTTAAGTGTTCACTCTGGCTCCCCTGTCACTAAAATTTAGGCTCCACGAAGGAAGGAAATTTTTGCCTAATGGGTCCAAAGGGCCTAGACAAGTTCTCGGCAACGTAAATATGGGCTATCTGAACAAATATGTTCTGACTGCCATCTCACTTTTTGAACAAAACCCCCAACCACCATCCCCCAAAACACACACATACATTTGATTACTTCTGGCAGATCTACTCTTCTTGGACATTACATCATGGTTCAATGTTTCTTAGAATATTGTCCATGTTTTTTTTTTTTTTAATCATCATAATCATAATTACAAAAAGTTGTTGATTGAAAATAGATTCCTAGCCCCTGCCACAGAAATACAAAATTAGGATTTCTGGGGGTGGATCATACAAACACAGTCCTTTTGCATGCTGAAGTTTGAGAGCATTGCCTAGCCTTCTCTCTCTTTCCATTTTGCTTTCCTCCATCTCAACCATACTTCTTGCAAAAAATCTGGAAAAACAATCATCCTATAAAGTGCCAAGAACGCAACAACCAAGGAACTTCTGCTCCCACCTTCTATTTCACCCCGGAAAAGAATAAATATAAGTCAGGGTCAAGGTGCCAAAGTCAGAAAATTTTTGTTTGATGACAGAAGTCTCAAGGGTGGCAGCCATGTCACATGCCCCTTTTGAAGTAGTCTTTTTGCATTTTGTTTGTTTTCTGGTCGACATGTTTAGAATAACTTCCTCTTATGCAGTTAATACATCCCTCCTTATTACCACCTTGGGTAAACCTAAAAGGGTACTCTTAGGTCAGCTCTGCTTTAGATCTTGGAAGAATTCCTCTCTTCCTTGGCTCTGATTTTCCTTGTCTTATCTCGCTATTGTAGTGGTAGGACATTGATGATAAAATTAGGAGTTTGGGGGATGGGGCCAAGATGGCGGAGTAGTCAGATGCTTCCTGTGGTCTCTCTTACAACAAAGACCTGAAAAAACAGGTGAACTGATTATATATGACAATCTAGGAGCCCTGAACATCAAAGGAAAAGTTGAGGAATTGGAATGAGCAGCAGGGGAAGGGAGACAGTTCAGAAGCAGCAAGGAGTTGCCGACCTGACCCAGTGGGAACTGGCACCACACAGGCCAATCGGCTGGCACGTGTGGTGAGGCAAGCAGTGGTGCTCCAGATGTGTATTCCACATAGGGAGAGACTGAGTGGCTGAGTCTGCTTAAGCCTCCAAAATCAGCAAGAAGCAGCACTCAATCAGCAAAAGATAAGTACCTGCATCCAATCTACCACATCTACCACATTGGATCGCAAAACACCCTCTTTGGGAAGAACTTCTCTCCCATTTACCCGCCCACTCCCAGCTCTGCACTGGGTCTGGGCCAGCTTCAGCAATTGATGCATCCCCTGGGCCAGAAGTAGAATCTGTCGTGCACCCTGAGCCATTCTCCCAGCTTTGGAGAGGGAACACATTAACAAACAGAAAGAAATAATCTGCCAGCTCCCTAAGCCAGAAACTCAGGGCAGGCACAGTCCCTTTGCCTAGGCACCAGCATAAGGAGTCCACAGACTTTGAATGCTTTTCACCCTTGCATAGACCTGTGTGGGCCCATTTCAACAGTTAGCACAGTACAGCAGGGTATGTACCTGAAGCCTAATTTCAACTGAATCAAGAAATCTTCCAGAGGGAGATAACTTCTTAGAATTACCAGAGGTAGAAAACAAAAGATTAATACACAGAGCTCTTCAAGAGGTAAAGAAGGGGACCAGGCAAAAAGTAGAATAAGCCAAGGAACACACAGACAAAGCAACAGAGGAACCTAAAAAGGTAATACAAGGGCATGATGACAAATTTAACAGGCTGCAAGAATCCATAGAGAGACAGCGAACAGAAATCCAAAAGATTAATAATAAAATTTCAGAATTAGACAACTCAATAAAAAGTCATAGCCGCAGAATTGAGGCAATGGAAGTCAGAATTAGTGAGATTGAAGATACAGCACTTGACACCAACTTATTTGAGGAAAAATCAGATAAAAGAATTAAAAAAAATGAAGAAACCCTAAGAATTATGTGGAACTCTACCAAGAGGAAAAACCTACCAGTGATTGGAGTACCAGAACAAGGGCGGATAACAGAAAACACAGAGAGAATTGTTGAAGATTTGTTGACAGAAAACTTCTGTGATATAGTAAAAGATGACAGGATATCTACCCAAGATGCTCATGGAACCCCAAACAACGTAGATCCCAAAAGAAAGTCACTAAGACATATTATAATCAAAATTGTCAAAACTGAAGATAAAGAGAGAATTTTAAGAGCAGCTAGGGATAAATGAAAAGTCATCTACAAAGGAGAGTCAATAAGACTAAGCTTGGACTACTCCACAGAAACCTTGCAGGCAACAATGCAATGGGATGACATATATAAAGCCTTGAAGGAAAAAAATTGCAGCCAAACATGATATACCCAACAAAACAGTTTCTTAAATATCATGGCAAAATTAGGGCTTTTCCAGATAAACAGAAGTTCAGGGAATTTATAAAAACCAAACTGAAATTATGAGAAATGCAAAATGGAGTCCTCCAGTTAGAAAATCTATAACATTGGGTAACAACCCAAGACTAAGACACAGGGCAGAAAAAACAGATATCAACCCAGATAAGGAAGTCACAAAAACAAATCAGAGCTGAAACACGGAAAATAGGGAAACAGCGACATCAATATGCAAAAGATGACAACATTAAAGCAAAAAAGAGGGATTAAATAATGTAGTCATAGATCTTTCATATGGAGAGGAAGTCAAGAAATAAAAGATTGGCTAAACTTAGAAAAATAGAAGTAAATATTAACATAACCACAAAAGAAACTAACAAACCTACACATCAAAATTAAAAAGAAAAACATAAAGACCCAGCAAACACATAATCAACAATTATGAAAAGGAAGAAAAGAAAATGCGTAAAGAAAAATGACTTAGCACAGAAAATTAAGTGGAGCAAAGAAACTGTCAACACACACTCAAAAATACATTAAAATGACAGCGCTAAACTCATGCCTATCAATAATTACACTGAATGCACCAATACAGAGACAGCAGGTGGCAGAATGGATTAAAAACAAAAAACAGGGTCTGTCTATATACTGCCTACAAAAGATAACACCTTAGACTTAAAGACCCAAACAAACTAAAACTCAAAGAATGGAAAAAAATGTATCAGGCAAACAACAATCAAAAAAGAGCAGAAGTGGCAATGTGAATCTCTGACAAAACAGATTTTAAAGTAAAATCTGCCACAAAGGATAAGGAAGGACACTAGATAATGATCAAAGGGTCAATATATCAGGGGGACATAATCATAATAAATATTTATGCACCCAACAATAGGGCTCCAAAATACATAAAACAAACTCTAACAGCATTAAAATGAGAGATAGACGGCTCCACAATCATAGTAGGAGACCACAACACAACACTTTCAGCAAAGGACAGAACATCTAGAAAGAAGCTTAATAAAGACATGAATGATCTAAATGCCACAATCTATCAAATTAACCTCACAGACATATACAGAACACTCCATCAGCCAAGTATACTTTCTTTTCCAATGCATATGGAACATTCTGCAGAAAAGACCACATATTAGGCCATAAAACAAGACTTAACAGAATCTAAAGCATCAAAATATGGCAAAGTATCTTTTCTGACTGTAAAGCCATAAAAGTAGAAATCAACAATAGTAAAAGCAAAAAAAAAAAAATCAAACACATGGAAACTGAACAATACTTTGCTCAAAACTACTGGGTTATAGAAGAAATTAAGCACAGAATAAAGATAGTCACAGAATTAAATGACAATAAAAACACTTCCTACCAGAACCTTGGGGACACAGCAAAAGCAGTGCTCAGAGGTCAGTTTATAGCAATAAATGCACACATACAAAAAGAAGAAAGGGCCAAAAATCAAAGAATTATCCCTACAACCTGAACAAATAGAGATCAGCAAAAGAAGCCCTTAGGCACCAGAAGAAAGCAAATATTAAAAATTAGAGCAGAATTAGATGAAATAGAGAACAGAAAAACAATTGAAAATTTTAACAAGTCCATAAGCTGGTTCTTTGAAAAGATCAACAAAATTGGTAAACCACTGGCCAAATGACAAAAGAAAAACAGGAGAGGAAGCAAATAACCCAAATAAGAAATGAGATGAGGAATATCACAACAGACCCAACTGAAATTGAAAGAATCATAACAGAATACTATGAAAAATTGTACTCCAACAAATTTGAAAACTTAGAGGAAATGGACAAATTTCTAGAAACACACTACCTACCTAAACTAACACAAGCAGAGGTAGAACAACTAAATCAACCTATAACAAAAGAAGAGATTGAAAAGGTAATTAAAAAACTCTCCCCCTCAAAAAGCCTGGGCTCTGACAGATTCACTGGAGAACTCTACCAAACTTTCAGAGAAGAGTTAATGCCACTACTACTAAAGGTATTTCAGAGTATAGAAACTGATTATATGAAGCCAGCATAACCCTGATATCAAAAGCAAGTAAAGACACCAAAAAAAAAAAGAAAGAAAGAAAATTACAGACCAATATCCCTTATCCCTTATGAACAAGGGGCAAAAATTCTCAACAAAATCCTAGCCAATAGAATTCAACAACATATCCAAAAAATAATTCACCATGACCAACTGGGATTCATACCAGGTATGCAGGAATGGTTCAACATTAGAAAAACAATCAATGTAATAAGTCACATAAATAAAACAAAAGGCAAGAACCACATGATCTCATCAATTGATGCAGAAAAGGCATTTGACATAGTCCAACATCCATTCATGACAAAATCCTCAGCAAAATGGGAATAGAAGGGAAATTCCTCAACATAATAAAGGGCATTTATACAAAGCCAACAGCCAACATCACCCTAAATGGAGAGAGTCTGAAAGCATTCCCCTTGAGAATGGGAACCAGACAAGGATGGTCTTTATCACCGCTCTTATTCAACATTGTGCTGGAGGTCCTAGCCAGAGCAATTAAGCTAGAAAAAAAATAAAAGGCATCCAAATCTGTAAGGAAGAAGTAAAATTATCTCTATTTGCAGATGACATGATGTCATACACAGAAAACCCTAAAGAATTCACAAGAAAATTACTGGAATTAATAGAAGATTTCAGCAAAGTATCATGATATAAGATAAACATACAAAAATCGGTTGGATTCCTCTATACCAACAAAGAGAACTTCAAAGAGAAAATCATCAAATCAATACCATTCACAATAGTCCCCAGGAAGATAAAATATTTAGGAATAAATCTAACCAGAGAGGTAAAAGACCTATAGAAAGAAATCTACAAGACACTACTGCAAGAAAGCAAAAGAGACTTACATAAGTGGAAAAGCATACCTTGCTCATGGATAGGAAGACTCAACATTGTAAAAATGCCAATTTTACCCAAAGCCATCTACAGATACAATGCAACCCTAATCTAAATTCCAATGGCATTTTTTAACGAGATGGAGAAACAAATCACCAAGTTCATACGGAAAGGGAAGAGGCCCAAGATGAGTAAAGCGTTACTGAAGAACAAAGTGAGAGGCCTCACACTACCTGCTTTTAGATACTGTTATACCACTACTATAGTGAAAACAGCCTGGCACTGGTACAACAACAGATACATAGACCAATGAAACAAAATTGAGAATCCACACATAAATTCAGCCACCTGTGATCAGCTGATACTTGACAAAGGCCCAAAGTCCATTAAATGGGGAGAAGACTTTCTCTAACAGTGGTGCTGGCATAACTGGATATCCATCTGCAAAAAAATGAAACAAGGCCCATACCTCACACCATCCACAAAAATAACTCAAAATAGATAAAGATATAAATATAAAATCTAAAACAATAAAGATCATGGAAGAAAAAATAGACAACACTAGGGGCCCTAATACATGGCATAAGCAGAATACAAAACATTACTAACAATGCACAAATACGAGAAGAGAAACTAGGTAACTGGGAGCTCCTAAGAATCAAACACTTACACTCATCCAAAGACTTTACCCAAAGAGCAAAAAGACAACCTACAGACTAGGAAAAATTTTTTGGCTATGACAAAACTGATCAGAGTCTAATCTCTAAAATCTACAAGATACTGCAAAACCTCAACAACAAAAATAAAAATACCTCAATTAAAAAATGGGCAAAGGATATGAACAGGTACTTCACCAAAGAAGACATTCACGGGGCTAGCAGATACTTGAGGAAATGTTCATGACCGTTAGCCATTAAAGAAATGCAAATCAAAACTGTAATGAGATTCCATCTCACTCCCACAAGGCTGGCATTAATCCAAAAAACACAAAATAATAAATGTTGAAGTAGTTGTGGAGAGACTGGAACGCTTATACACTGCTGGTAGGAATGTAAAATAGTGCAACCACTTTGGAAATCGATTTGGCTCCTCCTTAAAAAACTAGAAATAGAAGTACCGTACGATCCAGCAATCCTATTTCGTGGACTATATCCTAGAGAAATAAGAGCCATCACAGAAATAGATGTCTGCATGCTCATGTTCATCGCAGCACTGTTCACAGTAGCAAAAAGATGGAAACAATCTAGGTGCCCATCGACAGATGGATGGATAAACAAATTATGGTATATTCACACAATGGAATACTATGCAATGATCAAGAACAAGGATGGATCCACAAAACATCTCATAACATGGATGAATCTGGAAGGCATTATGCTAAGTGAAATTAGTCAGTCCCAAAAGGACAAATACTATATGAGACCACTATTATAAGAACTCAAGAAAAGCTTTAAACACGGAAGAAAACATTTTTGATTGGTTACAAGGGTGGGGAGGGAGTGAGGGAGGATAAAAAAAAGATAAAAATTACCTTAGGTGAAGGGAAGGACAACACACAATACAGGGGAAGTCAGCACAACTGGACTAAACCAAAAGCTAAGGTGTTTCCTCAATACAACCAAACACTTTGAGAGACAGAGTAACAAGGGCAGGGGTCTGGGGACAATGGTTTCAGGGGACATCAAGGTCAATTGGCATAACAAAATTTTTTAAGAAAATATTCTGCATCCCACTTTGGTGAGTGGTATCTGAGGTCTTAAACGCCAGGGGACGGACATTTAAGATGCATCAACTGGTCCCAACCTACCTGGAACAAAGAAGAATAAAGAACACCAAAGACACAAAGAAAATATGAGCCCAAAAGAGAAAAAGGGCCACATAAGCCAGAGACTCCCTCAGCCTAAAACAAGAACTAGGTAGTGCCTGGCTACCACCGATGACCGCCCTGACAGGGGACACAACAGAGTCCCTGACACAGCAGGAGAAATAGTGGGATGCAGAACTCAAATGCTTGTAAAAAAGACCAGACTAAATGGTCTGACTGAAATTGAGGGACCTGGAAGACATGGCCCCTGGACTCTTGGTCAGCCTAAAACTATTCCTGAGGCCAACTTTTCAGACAAAGATTAGACTGGACTACAAGACATAAAATGGTATTCATAAAGAGCGTGCTTCTTAGCTCAAGCAGATGCGTGAGACTAAAAGTGCAGCTCGAGTAGGGACATGAGATGAGAAGGCAGAAGGAGACAGGAGCGGGTTGAATGGACACGGGAGATCCAGGGTGGAAAGGAGGAGTGTGCCGTCACATTATAGGGAGAGCAACTAGGATCACGTAACAATGTGTGTATAAATTTTTGTATGAGAAACTAGAGTTGTAAGTTTTCACTTAAAGCATGATAAAATAAATAAGTAAATTAGAAGTTCGGCCTAGACAACAGGGGCTAAGAATTATTTTCGGTCATAGACAAGAGCATACACATGGTCCAATCCAGCTTCCCAATTCTGAGGGTGCCATATAGGGAAAAGGGTCTTTAGCTAATGTCCACGGAAGGGCTTTAGGGAGTCTAATAACTAGCTAATGTTATTTAAACATGTAATTTTGATAGTTAACATTTTTATGGAAACAGGATACATAGTTTTCCTCAAATTCTCTAAAGGTTCTGAGAATTGAAAGGATTAAAAGCTACTTACCTTAGGACTCCAGATTTCATTATAATTGGTATCCTAATGGAAAATCCTATTTGTATAAACAAAGATGAATATCCTTTTTTTAATATTTGCCTTGTAAATCCATTTAATCCATCACCACTCCAGGAAAAAATACTTTCATTTTAACTTGCCCTTTCTGTGATTCAATCCTAAGAATAATCAGAGAATTCCAATGTATTTGGGCAGTCAATATTTAGGGACGCTTTGGTTTGGAGCCCAGAATCTCCCTCAAAACCACATCTGTCCTGGTAATGAGAAAACATAAGACATTCCATTTTAAAATCAAAACTTATATTAATTATACAGATTTCTTCTTCAATTTCCAAGAAGTAAATTTAATCTGAGTATTTTACATTTTGTTTCCTACTGGCACATTAGATTTGAAAGTAATCTGTGGTTTACATTAGAAATGAAATATTTAATATAAGCAGGAATTTATGTTTAATTTAATTTTGTTCTTTTTTAAATCTAAAGCCAGATAGAACTTTTTTACCATATTGAAGCATTTGGAATAAATCCAATAGTAAGTTATAATTTCCCTCTCTCATTTCATTTATGGACAAATATTTTTAAGCTTATATATTGTTCAAGATAATGTATGAGTTATTAACCAAAAATTCATTGCTGTTGAGTTCATACCAACTCATAGCAACCCTACAGCATGAAGCAGAACCGCCCCACAGGGTTCCCAAGGAGCAGCTAGTGGATTCAAACTGCCAACCTTTGGGTTAGCGGCTGACCTCTTAACCACTGCGCCACCAGGGCTTCATTAAGGAACTTTTAAAAGTGTGAAGATTTGTATAATAAAGTCCGGCCCTCCAGAGGCTTGTAATCTTAAAAGGTGAATGAAATCCATATACCAACAGCTATAAAGCAAAGCACTGATGGGTGTACCATATGTCATAGACAATAAGTAGTATGGGAGTTCAGCGGAGAGCGTGCTTTCTTTGTGTTGTGATGTGTTACTGGGAAACATCACTGATTATTTGCATAAAGGATAAATGCACGCTGATTATAATCATAGGGCTCAATATCCAATTTCACTATTCAGTGTTGATGGGAATCATTTATAAAATATGGGTAAATTCCATAATATACTTTGAGCATGCATTATGCAGAGCACGGCTACAGGTTTTCAGTAAACATTTAGTCAATCCACTCATAGGGTTGAAACACTTATTTTTATCTGGGAAGTGAATGAGGGAAAAGGGCAAAGAATTGACATAAAGTTAAAATGATTCAATATCTACCCATAAAAAGAAGCCTTTACAGAAATAAAGAGAAAGTTTCAAAGTGAGTTTCAACTTTATTCAAAGGCAAATAATTGTAGCTTATATTTCTTAACCAGTATCTGCTGTGATGATAAGAATTGCAAAGTCTTTTCTGTCTCCTCCAAAATGGTGATCATGAACCTTGAGCCCAAGACAACTGAGTGACTAACTTCTTCACTTACTAGCCCATATGTGTTCAATATCAGACAATTCATTAATACATATATATAATAATATATATATACTCAATTTCTCCAAAAAATTAACAGTTGACCTTTTAACATTCACAGTTTACCAAGTCTCCAAAATGACTATCCTTAGTAAGCTTATTCCAACCTGAAAGATAAACAGTGCCAACAATTTTATTTTGCTCAATACATCTTCAGGCATCTGAATTTCCTCCATGTGTTTATCTGATGTAATATTATCTACTAATGTTTTGAGAGTGGAAGCTATAACAAAATACTGCATATTTCCAAGCATTTCTTTTATTTGCAGGTGATAATGCTGAAAACTTTCAGGGAGCCAGATCATCTGAGATATCCTTTCTTTAGCAAGATTAAGTTTTACTTTAGTTCATAGATGAGAAAGAGGACATTTTCAAATCTTTTTGCTGAAAAAATTTTTTAAGCCCCTAAACCTCCAAGAAATATACTCTCAAGCTGATAGAACAATAGGCAGGAATAGTGTGAATCAGGAGCTCTGGGAAATCCATTACTTAAATTACTAAATTTTACTCAATTCCATAACTGTTTACCTTCTAATTCAGAAATTTAAATTCTAAGAGAAACCTACATTTGGGTATTAAATAAAAGTATCTTATGTTTTTCTGATAAATGTTTTTAGTTTTCTATGTCTCCTATTTTGAGACAAGAGCAGAAACATATTTTGTTTACTAAGACAGTATGGAACACTGTCATAAAATTTTAATCAACTTTAACACAAAAATCAGCAAAATTTTAAACCCTAAGTAGTAAAAAAAAAAAAAAAAAAAATCATTCACTGCAGTGAAAAATTATCTTTGCCGAAAAACAATTACAGAAATAAGTAATTATTCAATGCAATTCAACACCTATAAAATATTCATTTGAATCTTTAGAAATAATTATAGACACTGAAGCTATCAAGCAAATAAAATTAATAGTACATTCATAGATATCCTAAAATTTTAGTTTAAGTTTTGCTATCTCTCTGTTATGTTCCTAAACTCTGTCCTAGTGAAAGCACTGAATCAATGCTCTGATAGATATTAAAGTAAAAAATTTATTAAAGGAATAATTTCATTTTGCAAAATGGAGAAATAACATGGCATTCCAACAGACTGCAGCACATGTTATGCCTTTCAGGGGAAACAGCAGGGTCTCTAACTGGCAGAGTAAATAAAGGCAAACAGTTTCACATCAAAGAAGGTGCCAGGGAAGAAAGGAGAAATGTACAAGGGGTTGTCAAACTACAAACTTTCTTAACATCAGTTTGTAGCCTAACACAAATATCTTATTCCTGACATAATTTGATTAAGGCAATATTTCTAAAGTAAGACATATAAACATTCTTGATATGGGGGTTTAGTGATTGGTTGCAGGCTAAGTCAAACCTAGTTGGAGTCATTGAACCATAGTCAATCATTTAGTTAGGAAAGAGTGAAGATTAAATCAGCTCTAAATCTGAAGCCTTTTGAAATGTAAACATCACCCATTTGCCTCAAAGGGAATGAGTTAGGGCCCAAGCATTCACTGGGTGAATTCCCTGATAACAGTTCAGATAGCACATTAATTTACATAAGTTAAATCATAAATCTCTGCACTCTTTGTGTTACAAACAGTAAGGGTTTTACAGCTGGGATCTGTCTCCTCATTTTAACAAACTTAGTCTCTATCTGCCCACAAATTTTCAAAGAATTAACAGAAATACAGTGGACAAATCCCAATGAGTAAAAATTTACTTGGGAGTCAGGATTTGGAACTAAGACTCGATATATACTTTTCTTGGCTATAGAGTTATTTACAGGTTCTAACTTCATTTAACATATCAGTTCTACCTTCTAATCTCTGGTTGACCAAGGCACCTTCTCTGGGGCCAGCTGCGTAAACTTTCCTAACAGGCACTAAGCAGCTCTTTATCAAGATTAAAAATTCTGACCCTGTCTTCTTTGTTTTTCAAGTAATAAAACTTTGATAAAACTGTTGAATGGTTTCTTTAGGAGAGAAGAATAAAAATCTTAGTTTAATTCAGAATAGAGTTTTCATGTTAGGTCTGAAGTCACCCAATGCAGATATGCCAGTATCTCAGTTTATAAAATTCACATCCACAACCGTTGGCAGTTGTTTCCTAACAGGTAAGACAAGATAATTAAAATCAGTAGAAAAACAAATACTCCTCTATAATGATGTAGCTGGTTGTACTTGACACATTTCAGCCAATGGCAAATGCTCTTCTGGACCATTCACTCTATATGAGAGCACTGGGCATCAGGCACCTCTCATGTTGCCCCTTTAAATTGCCAGCATTCTGGTGATGAAAAAAAACCAACTGTTACCCCATTATAACTCTATCTGTACTCATGGACCTTGTTAAATGTTTCAGGGGAAATTTCAAAAGACACGATTTTGCTGGCTTTCAAAGCTAGAATGGAAATATAATGCTCACCTGGGTCAGTCCTACTGACTGTACCACTTCCCTGGTTTCCTATATGAACACCACCTGGTTGCCTTGGTCATACCAATTTTTTCAACAGCCTCAATTAATAACCCTAGGTTATTTACTAAGTCTAAGTGTTTCACCCACTACCTGCCACACACTGAACTGTTGATCTTAAAGCATGTGGAGTAAACTGTTATAAACATTCTAATGCACAACAGTTTTATTGGCAGCTTATAAACTGTAAGGAAATGAGTAAGTGATTTATGTACATTAAATCCTCACAAGAAACCCATAACATAAGAGACATTATTAAGACTATTGAAGGTTAAGAAGGCTAAGTGCATTGCCCAAGGTCACTATCTAATCAGGGATAAAATATGAATCTAGTGTGGGGACTTCAGAGTCCACGTATTTAACTACTTATTGTCCTCTTATTAATAGGAAAGATGCTACCTGCATTCTAATAAACTGGCTAACACTGCATACAATGGCCCTGCCAGGAGATTAACAGCATTCATTGGTATTGCCAAGCATTTTATTTTAGGGTCTGTAAACCCCTAGAGTTAAATTTTTGTGGTGCAGGGGCATCCATCCTCTCAGCCCACTTCAAGTCAAGCTGGGCAAAGAGACTTGATCTAACCGAGGAAATGTTAGCGGAGGTTTTAGGAGACCTTGGGTACTGCCCATTGCCCTCTTCTACCTCTGTGGCGGCAACACACAGGGTTCCACATACTGGCTTCTCTGCTCAGCAGCTTTCAGAGTAAGGACGGTAATAGTAACAAAGAACAGAGGCTTCAGCTAACTTACGATAGAAATTTGTGAGTAAGAAACAAACCTTAGTTGTTTTAAGCCATTAAGATTTACTGGCTGTTACCTAGTTTATCCCGATTATTCATTTTTTACCAAATTTGTTTTAGTTTGAACCTGTTGTTCATAGAATACCTATTAACGTCCAATGAAATATTGGTATGATACAGCAGATGCCTGAAGAAGCTTTTTCCTCATGCAATATCACTAAAAGACAAAAACAGAAATATTTTGAGACAGTGTGAAAAAACAAAAACAAAACCTTGCTCTTGTGATGGATTGAGTGAAGCCTGAGGAAGCCCACCTTGAACCTGACACTTTGTTTTATGATGCTGTCCCAGCAACAACTTTACAAAGTGCCTATGCAATAAAACTATTTCACTCAAAGCTTTGGATCTGTTCGTTCAGTAATTACTTTCTGAGTTCTGTTGCACATAGGGTCACTCTGAGTCAGAACCGACAGGAAGGGGCACCTAACTACAACAACAGCCGTATCAGCTCCCCACCCCAAACTTACTATGTGGCTGGGTCCTTAAAGTCCCCAGTGATAATGTAGAAAATTCTGACTTCCCAATCTGGCCCACAGAATCTTTCACTGTTTTTTTTTTATTATTATCTCATTTTAAGGGGCTTTTTTGATAGCCAGCTTATAGTTCTCAGTTATTCATCAGAATACTTCTCTGGATGTTGCTGGAAAAGGATTTTGCAGCTGTAATTGAAGTTCCTAATCAGTTGACTCTAAGCAAGGGAGATTATCCAGGATAATCTAGGTGGGCATGACTTAATCAGTTGGAAAGTCTTAAAGACAGGGCTGAGTCTTCACCTAGGGAAAGAAGTAATTCTCCTCAGGCCTTTACTCACAGCTCAAACGTCACATTCTGGTTTGCAGCTGATTTCATTCAATATAATTCTTCAAAAATTTATCCATGTTAATATAGAAATTCTAATTTATTTTTTCCTCTGGTAATCTTTCATTATATGAGCATGCTATAAATTATCTAGTCTGCTTATGTACAGTTGATTTCCAATGTTGTTGTCTTTATATAAAAAGCTGCTATAAATATTCTTACACATGTCTCCATGTACACACATGTAACAGTCGCTTTACACTACAGACCTAAAGGTGAAGCTAAAGCACCATAGGGTCTAAGTGTATTCAACTTTACGGATATTGCCGAGTCACATTACAAGTTTTCTTAACAAGTTGGCATTACCACCAGCTGTGTATAAGTGGCCACCTTGTTCCAGACTCTCACTAACAGCATCTTCAGGCTTTCAATCTTGATCAAGTCGATAGGTATGAAACAAAATCCCATTTTAATTTTTATTTCCCTATTTCCAGTGGTGTTGAGTATTTTATTAGATGTTTAGGATTTCCTCTGCTCATTCCTTTTCATATGCTTGTATTGAATGGTATTTTTTAAATTAATTTTATAATTTTTCATATATTCTGGATAATAATTTATTGTTAGTTATGATCACTGTAAATATTTTTTCCCTGTCTTTGGTTTTTTGTGTTTTTTCCTACTCTGTTAAATGTAACAATTTTATTCAAAAGTTGAAATTTTAAAATACTCAAAACGATAAGTTGTTTCTTTTATAATTTGCTTCTTGATCCCTACTCAGCCATGTTCTCCAGTGTCCTATCAATTCTGTAAGAGCTGGATATTCTTTCAATAAATGCCCTTAGTCTAAAATTAGCCAGAGACATTCTCTGTTGCTTTAAAACTGACTAATAAACCCCAAAAATGACATTAAAATTTTTCCTGAGTAACAATTAAATTTTGGGCAGAAAAATTATTGCATAATAGCATAAAAGCCTTTTCTGTTTCCTGAACTAATTTCTTACCACCTCATAAAAATTCAAGGGCAGATTAGATAGCAGGCATAACCCATACATGAGGCTCATAGAGTATTTATATTCCTCTACAATATAAACTCATGCACAATCAACAAAGACAACCATATAGCTGATGAGCATTTGAAAACAATGATTAATATTGATTCTGAATATCGTGTGGAGACTTTTTCATATTCTCGTTAATGTGGAACTTTCTGCATGTTCCTGTGAGCATTTTGTGAAGTTAACTTTGAGCAAGGAAACTAAATCCAATTAAAAGAGAATAGAATAGAAAGCAAAATTTTCAGATTTATAATTTGCAAGTCACTATTCAAAATTAGACAAATTAAAATCACTTTCAAAATCATGAGAAAAACCACAGAAAGTATAAAAACCTGAGAGGCTCACAAAGACCAGAATGTTTCATCTACTAGGATTTGCCCTGAGTCATCCAGCCATAAAAATAATGGCTATTCTCAGAATCTCTCAAAGGTCAAAAGATGAAACCAAAACAGTTTTTTTTTTTTTTTAATTCTGAGACGGTTAAAAAACGTTAAGGAGCATAACCTACCAATTTAAAAATCCATCTTATTAAAAAGTTCATTTTTTAAACTACAGAAAAATTAGAAAAGATTTTAAATAGTTGTGTTTGCAGTCTTACTATCTGCTGCAAAGGGATACTGAAGAGTGTCATCTTTTTCCTGTCATGACCAAATCTGAGCTATAATTACTAATTCTATGATACTGAACTTTTATGATCCCAATGTAAACATGCACATAGCATCTACATATGAAAGGATATATTAACAGTATGCGTTTATGTTGTTGTTGTTGTTAGGTAACAGTATGCATTTATGTTGTTGTTGTTAGGTGCCGTCGAGTCGGTTCCGCCTCATAGAGACCCTATGTACAACAGAAGGAAACACCGCCTGGTCCTGAGCCATCCTTACAATGGTTGTTATGTTTGAGCTCATTGCTGCAGCCATTGTGTCAATCAATCTCGTTGAGGGTCTTCCTCTTTTCCGCTGACCCTGTACTCTGCCAAGCATGATGTCCTTCCCCAGGGACTGACCCCTCCTGACATGTCCAATGTATGTAAGGTGCAGATTCGCCATCCTTGCATTCTGGCTGTACTTCTTCTAGGACAGATTTGTTCGTTCTATTGGCAGTCCACGGTATGTTCAATATTCTTTGCCAACACCACAATTCAAAGGCGTCAGCTCTTCTTTGGTCTTCCATATTCATTGTCAAGCTTTCACACTCATATCATGTGATTGAAAACACCATGGCTTGGGTCAGGCGCACCTTGGTCTTCAAGGTGACATCTTTGCTCTTCAACACCTTAAAGAGGTCCTTTGTAGCAGATTTACCCAATGCAATGCATCTTTTGATTTCTTGACTGCTGCTTCCAGGGCTATTGATTGTGGATCCAAGTAAAACGAAACCCGTGACTTCAATCTTTTCTCCGTTTCTCATGATATTGCTTACTGGTCCAGTTGTGAGGATTTTTGTTTTCTTTACGTTGAGGTGCAATCCATACTGAAGGCTGTGGTCTTTGATCTTCATTAGTAAGTGCTTCAAGTCCTCTTCACTTTCAGGAAGCAAGGTTGTGTCATCTGCATGAGAAAAGTTAATGAATCTTCCTCCAATCCTGATGTCCCATTCTTCATATAGCCCAGCTTCTCGTATTATTTGCTCAGCATACAGATTGAATAGTTATGGTGAAATACAACCCTGACACACACCTTTCCTGACTTTAAACCAATCAGTATCCCTTTGTTCTGTCAGAACAACTGCCTCTTGATCTGTGTAAAGGTACCTCATGAGCACAATGAAGTGTTCTGGAATTCCCATTCTTCCCAACATTATGTATGATTTGCTGTGATCCACACAGTCAAATACCTTTGCATAGTCAATAAAACACAGGTAAACATCCTTCTGGTATTCTCTACTTTCGGCCAGGATCCATCTGACATCAGCAATGATATCCCTGGTTCCACGTCTTCTTCTGAAACGGGCCTGAATTTCTGGCAGTTCCCTGTCCATATACTGCTACAGCTGTTTTTGAATGATCTTCGGCAAAATTTTGTTTACATATAATATTAATGATATTGTTCTATAATTTCCACATTCGGTTGGATCACCTTTCTTGGGAATAGGCATAAATATGGATCCTTCCAGACAGTTGGCCAGGAAGCTGTCTTCCATATTTCTTGGCATAGATGAGTGAGCACCTCCAGCGCTGCATCTGTTTGTTGAAACATCTCAATTGATATTCCATCAATTCCTGGAGTCTTGTTTTTCACTAGTGCCTTCAGAGCAGCTTGGACTTCTTCCTTCAGTACCATCGGTTCCTGATCATATGCCACCTCTTGAAATGGTTGAACATCAACTAATTCTTTTGGTATAATGCTTGTGTATTCCTTTCATCTTCTTTTGATGCTTCCTGTGTAGTTTAATATTTTCCCCATAAAATCCTTCACTATTGCAACTCGAGGCTTGAATTTTTTCTTCAGTTCTTTCAGCTTGAGACATGCCAAGCGTGTTCTTCCCTTTTGGTTTTCCATCTCCAGCTCTTTGTATATGTCGTTAAAATACTTTACTTTGTCTTCTTGAGACGCCCTTTGAAATCTTCTGTTCAGTTCTTTTACTTCATCAATTCTTCCTTGCATGTATGTACATATGAAATATATATGTATGTCTATGTATGTGTGTTGTCTGTATGCATGATATCTTTCTCCCAGGACTGGTCCCTCCTAATAACATGTCCAAAATACTTGAGAAGAAGTTTTGCCATCCTTGCTTCTAAGGAGCATTCTGGTTGTACTTCTTCCAAGACAGATTTGTTCATTCTCATTCTTCTGGCAGTCCATGATATATTCAATATTCTTCACCAACAGCATATATATATATATATATATATATCATTGCCATTGAGTTGATTTTAACTCATAGCAACCCTATAGGACAGAGTAGACCTGCCCCATAGGGTTTCCAAGGAGCAGCTGGTGGATCCGAACTGCCAATCTTTTGGTTAACAGCCATAGCTCGCCATAGCTCTTAACCACTGCACCATCAGGGCTCCAACATTTTGAATAGGGAATGAAAAACATTCCAAAGATGAAAAGAACTGTCAAAAATTCTTATATCCTATCTCATTGATATTTCCATAGAAAAGGGCTAGCACAAAACTGATAAAACAATTTGTAGTCAAGAAGGATTTCATACAGTATTATCTTGAAGAACAATTAAAATCATTACTGATTTACCCTAAAGCATAGCTTCCAGTCCGACCCTGGAGTTCCTGTCTCCCAAAACTGAATGCACATAGATAATCCTTCAAAAGACCCCAGTGTCCTAAGGTGAAACGGTCTTCACTAAGCTGCTCACTAGGCTATTGCTTGACTTAAAGGTGACATTAGGAAACCAGTTTTCTCAAGGCACAAGATTCAGAAGGACATCTAAGGGCTACAGCCTGATTGGGTTACCCCAACCTCCTGGGCCCCAGAAATCTGGATTACAGAAGAATTAAAACTGTTTCTCAGCTGGAATTCTTAAGAATAGATAACACCTAATAGATTTTTTTTTTTTTTAATAGATGGCACCTAATATTATTCTTTTGTAGACAGTGTGTTTGCTATTTATAAATAGGGGGAAAAAAAGAAAAAAACAACATTAACAAAGGTGAAAAAATAGCCATCTCACTTATCCCCCAAATCATTTATTTGTAAATAATCTGTAGTCAGAACAGGAAGTTGACATAAAATGAAAGACTGTCCTCACAAGACCTCCCAGGTGAGTAAGAACCTTTTAATTAAAATGAAGGATTTCTGAGTATATGCTGTTTCCTAGTGGTAGGAAATTATGCTAACATGCTGCATTAACTATTGAGGAGTACACAGCCAAACTGGAAGGAAATAGCAGAAACTGGCAAATGTAATGTCCCTGGTTGCACTCGCTCCCTTTGCAAACGGCCTATCTTTCCACAATGTACACTGCAGCAGATTTTTATAGTCTACTGGGGGATGAAAAGCTATTAAATTTTTTTTTTAAATATCAGTTCCTCATGCTCATATTTTGGGGTCTTCAAAAATAATATACACATTAGATTGTTGGTCTAGATATATTAAATCGATTTTTCATTTTTATTTTACAGTGCACAATGTAGAATAGTTTTACAAACTCTCAGTGGTACTTGAGGACAGAGTACTTGGCAGTGCAGATATTGGCGCCTCATTATAGCAAACAAACTGATGTAAGCGTAAGCCAGTAAGCCATTTCTAACAGAGTTTAGGTATATATATACATTTAAGAAAAGAAGGATCTGTTCATTATTTTCTTCCTCAGGGTGGAACGTATCAGGTTCTGCAATCAAATAAAACTGTATTGGGACACCAGAGAGTGAAATATTTTCACCATAACAAGGATACTAAGTATTTGCTTCTTTTTAAAGAAGAGAGAAACCACCCATCTTCATCAGCGACATGTGTCATCTGTACCATTACTTTCAGGCAGTCTGTGTCTGCTTCTGTAAAGATTACAGCCTTGGAAACCCTACGGGGCAGTTCTACTCTGTCCTGTAGGGTCACTGTGAGTTGGAATTTGACTTGACAGCAATGAATGAGTAGCATAGGCACTGACAAAGCAATCTCCTTGTGTGATGGCATAACTTCATGCCCCCACAAAAAGCATTGCATAATTCCAAATACTACTTCGGAAATAGCTCCAGAACAAAATTGGACTTTTGAGAGGAGACTGTTAAGAGTCAGTGATGTTCTTCTTCCCCAGGCCTGAATTCTTACGACCCCAAATTTGCCAATAATTTATGCAACAGCCATGGCACTGTTACTGGGGAGTAACCTGTTCCTTACATTTCCTTAGTTGGAAGAGAGCTCCTGTTTCACTCTCAGTGGTGTGAAGTCGATTCCAACTCATAGTGACCCTATATGACAGAGTAGAACTGACCCATAGAGTTTCCAAGGTTGTGAACCTTTACAGAAGCAGATTGCCAGGTGTTTTCTCCTGCCTAGTGACTGGTAGGTTCGAACCACTGACTTATGGGTTGGCAACTAAGAGCTTTAACCACTGTACCACCAGGGCTCCTTAGGACACCCTTTTCCCTAAACACTCACTCCTAATAGAAACAAGAGTTACTGTCTAGTAAATTTGGGTTCAAGGTTTCTCTTCTGTGTGCCTTATGTCCTTGCATCTTGCTGTCATGCCATTAATAGTCTGAAGTTCGGGACTTTTCTGTTCTTTCAATATCTTATTCACTGTTGATGTAAGCATGAATTATGTACCTTTACTATTCACTGAGTCATTATCTATAAAGACAAAATATTATAAATAACCAAAGCGTTTATTCATAGGAGACTGGTTAAATATACCAAGGTATTTCACACAGCGGAATATTCTATAGTCTCAAAAAAGAATGAGAAAGCTCTCTATGAACTGAAATGAATGACAACAGGAAATATCATTAAGTGAAAAAAGAAAGTTACAGACAAGTGTATGTAGTTTGCAACTTCAACAACAAAGACACAAAACAAACAGACAAACAAGAAAGGAAGGAAAAAAGCAAGGACCAAAAATTAATAATAAAAGTTACCTATCTTTTTTTTTATCAGGGTAGAAGAGCTAGAAATGGTAGGAAATACAGCTTTTTATTGAGTTTTAACTTTTGAATCATTGCAATGTTTTATCATATTTACTCATTCACAAAAATTAAATCAAACAAAAGGCAAAAAGTAAATCCTAAAATTGAATATAAATAAAAATAAATGAAGCCAACTGTATAGCAAATTGATAATATTAAGTATACAAAGAAAATAATTAATGAAAAAAAGAACCTTTGAATGCAATTTTTAGTGGGCTATATTCTAAGGAAAAAAGAATTCCACAGAAATCTTAAGTTTTAATTGGTAATTTTGTTATTCATAGAAATATTATTAGTGTAATTCTAAAAATTATCTATGTGTATATTTATATAAAATAGGCTAAAGCTAATATGTAAATGTAATACCATCATTAGGGTCAAAGATTTTCACTGTAAGTATGAAGAAGTTCAAATACAAAACTTTTTTAAAATGATAAACGTATTGTAATATTACATTTGATTTGGAAAGGTCTGTATGTACTCATGCTATTTCATAAAATATATATTTCCTAAAGCTCTGTCCATTGAAAGGGCCTAAAAACAGTGACACTTTGGTAACAATGAATACATTGTACCCAGATATTCTTTTCTAAACATAATTCTCCACTAAAAGATGTAGAGCTCCTCGGAAAAATATCTGATTTCAGGTGTGGGGCTGGAAAGTAGAAAGTAAGCCTGGTGCATCTCGTAGTTCCAGAAATCAAAAGATTGCTCAATGATTAATAAAATCATGCCAAAAAGACACAGGAACCTGCTTGCAAGAGCTCCAACAGCCAAAACGATGACAAATGCAATGGAGTGTAACAAACTTACTGACAAAAAGCGTGTGTCCACAGTGATTCTAAAAGAGAGAAAGAAAAAGAGAAAGGAGAAAAAGAATGCTAGCTAATACATGTAGAAGAATGGACAGAATTATTAGAAAATGACCATTTTACAAAAACTAATCTGCTGTGTTGATTCCAACTCATGGCATCCCCATGTATGTCAAAGTAAAACTGGGGCTGATTTCCAGTGGCTGATTTTTTCAGAAGTAGATCTCCAGGCCTTTCTTCCTAGGTGCCTCTAGATGGACTCAAACCTCCAAACTTTCAGCTACCAGCTAAGCTTTTTAACCTTTTGCACCACCCATCATTTTACAACCTACAATTAATACCTGGTTTTTAAAAAATTTTTTTTTTTTTAGGCAGTATCATCAATGGCTGTTAAAATACCTGGGTAAAATGATGTTGGAGAGCTGGTTATTCATAGTGACAAAGTATTATATCATAGAATGACTCTTAATTACTTATGGAAAATGAAGCATTTACAATAGCAGGGTCTGACAGTCATCATTTTAACCAACTGAACAAACTTAAGACCACCAGTAGTGGGATAATTCAACATTTATGTGCATCTTAATGTAAGACATTAAGACATATACATCACTCATGTAGCCTTCTTGACAAAAATGTTTATCCTGTATTTATCATTGAGGAAACTCTCAGACAATTACAGAAGATGGGACATTCTATGAGACAACTGGTCTGGAGCTTTAAATATTCAAAATTGTTAAAAAAAAAAAAATGCCAAGTGGTACTCTTCCAAGTTAAAACAGGTAAAAGAGACATAGAAATTAAATTTAGTGTGTGAACCTCATTTGGCTTTTGGATTAAAAAAAAGTTTTAAAAAATAATTCAAGAAAAAATTTGGAAATTTACATATGGACTGTATATGTACTAGATAACATTACGGAAATGCTATCAATTTCCCTTGGAGTGGTATTTAATTACGTAGAGGCACGTTCTTATTCTAAGATGATTGCTGAAAAAGTATTTAAGGGTTAAGTGTCAGAATGGCTACAACTTACTTTCAAATGCTTTGGAATGGTACCACCTGTGATATGTAAAGTAAGACATAGGAGGTCCGTGTATTACTTCAGTTTTCTATAGAATTAAAAATTAAAAATAATAAACATTTTTATGTGCATAGGTCTTGATCCAGAAGTTCTGCTTCGACAAATTTATCCTAGAGATATACTCACACAAGTAGACAAAGATATTTGAAATCATTTGTAATAGCAAAATAAAAACGGAAGATTCTCAAAGTTTACCAAAATTGGAGTTGTTCAACCAAGGCCAAATGATTCAGCCATTGAAAAACAAGAGAAATATATTGGTATTAAAATGACAAACTCTCTAAGATAAATATATCGCTAAGTAGTAATAAAGCCATCTGTAAGGGAATACTAGGTTTTTAGTATGTTTTTGTTTTAAAGGCTCTTTGAATATATTGAAAAATATATGTATGCATGTATGTAAAAGGATATTTATATTGTAATAGGAGTATTTCTACCTGGGGGATTTTAACATGATTTTACTTTCTACTCTAGAATTCAGTCTTTGAAACAAGCATGTATTATTTATAATAACTCAATTTAAATTCTTCCTGCTTCTCCAATATTCTTGCAAAGAAAATATGTGCAATTCAAAAAGGGTCTTTTAGTCACCCATCATCTTAAATCTCCCTAATTAGTAGGTCAGAATAGCTTTAACCGAAGGCAGTAGCTTATTGTGTCTCTATCCTGCCACCTATTGGTATGCTAGTCTTCAAATTATCTTTGAGTTCTCCCCAGCACGCCACCATGGAAGAAAGGCCTGGTGATCTTCTTCCATAAAGACTACAGCCAGAAAAACCTAATGGAGCAGTTCTACTCTGTAACACTTCAGGTCACGATAGGTCAGAATCAACTCAATAGCAAAGGGTTTTTTTTTTTTTTTTTTTTATGTTTTTGTTTTTCTCATTGGGGAAAAGAAGTAGGATAGACATTTTATTAAATTTTATTTCTTTTTATAACTTCTACAATTTCATTTACATGTTTTTATCATTGTGTTTTTAATGTTTATCTACTCCTAATCATTGCCTAGACTTTCCCTTGCTTGTGGAAATAACTCTTATCCTCAACCGTTGTTCTTTGACCTTTGACATCTTATTTTTATGTTAGGAAATCTTGCAAGCTCAGAAACACTAGAAAGACAGAGTTAGAGGATATTAACCTCTTTGTCTCAGGATACTCAGTTTGGAGGCACATGTAATTTTGCAAACAACCAGTTAATTATTAGTCATTATTAGTTTTTAATTATTAGTTCTTGTGGCTTCAAATTTAGACATAGACATGCAGACATTGCTCAGATTCTGGCACATAGCATATCCTCTATAAATATTACTTAAACTAGTGAACACATGCTCAAAACTGTAACCTACTCTTTCAAAATGAGCTAAAATTATAAAAAATAATAAAACAAAATATGAGAAAAACAACATGAATTAGAATTGCTGTGTGCCATTAAGTCAGTTCTAACTCATAGTGACCCCATGTGGCAGAGAAGAACTGCCCCTAATCATTTCCTGGGCTGTAATCTAATCGACTCGATGGCAGCGGGTGAGTGGGTTAATCTTTATGAAAGCCGATCACCAGTTCTTTCTCCCATGGAGCTGCTGGGTGGGTTTGAACTGCCAGTCTTTCAGTTAGCAGTCAAATGCTTAACCATTGTGCCACCAAGGCTCCTGCTATTAGAATTAGAAGAGTGTAAGTATAAAATGATGTTGTTGTTGTTGTTAGGTGCCACCGAGTCGGTTCTGACTCATAGTGACCCTATGTACAATAGAGCAAAATTCTGCCTGGCCCTGCACCCTGCAAGATTGCAGCACACATACTTTGGACATGTTGTCAAGAGGTATCATCCCCTGGAGAAGGACATCATGCTGGTTAAGCAGAGGGCCAGTGAAAAAAGGAAAACACTCAACGAGACTCAAAGAGACGGATTGACGCAGTGGCTGTGACAATGGTCTTAAGCGTAAGGATCATAAGGATGAAGTCATAGCCACTGCGTCAATCCGTCAATCCACCAAAAAAAAAAAAAAAAAAAGAAAGAAAAAGCACCTGAAAGTATGAAATAGTATAAATCTTACAAAATATGTGGAAGATCTGTATACTGACAACTGAAAAAACATAGATGAAAGAAATCAAAGAACACATAAATGTTGTTGTTAGGTACTGTTGAGTCGATGTCAACTCATAGCGACTTAATGTGACAGAGTAGAACCGCCCTATAGAATTTTCTTGGCTGTAATCCTTGTGGGAGCAGATCACCAGGTCATTCTCCCACAGAGATGCTGAGTGTGTTCAAACAGCCAGCGTTTGGGTTAGCAGCTGAACACTTGATGATTTGAGCCACTAGGACTACCTGAAGATCTAAATAAGTGAAGAGAAATACTATGTTTATGGATCAGAGGACTCAATAGATTTTAATATGTCAATTCTTCCCAAACTATAGATTCAATGCAGTTCTACATGAAATTCCAGCAGGAAATTTTATACAAAATGCCAAGCTTATTACAAGCTAATATGGAAAGGCAAAGGAACAGAAATAGACAAAACAATTTTGAAAAAGAACCAAAACGTTGGAAGGCTCACATTACCTGATCACCACGCTTACTATAAAGCTGTAGCAGTAAAGACATTGTTGTGTTGGCATAAAGATAAACAATCAATAGAATATAATAGAGATTCCAGAAATAAGCCCACACATATAGAGTCAATAAGGAGGCCAAGGCAATTCAATTAAGATAGGATAGTCTTTTCAACAAAGGATGCTGGAACAATTGGATGGATATCCATATCCCAAAACACACACACCCACAAAGAACCACGATCTGTGCCATATGTGTGTATTCTGTTTTAAAAAAAAAATGCTTAAAATGAATTATAGACTTAAACAAAAGCCTAAAACTATAAAATTTCTGGAAGAAAATCTTTGTGATTTCAGTTAAGGCAAAGATTTCTTAGATCTGACATCAAAAGCATGATCCACTAAAGAAAAATTTATAAACTAGGTTTCAAAATTAAGAATGTCTGTTCTTCAAAATATGCTGTGAAGAAAATTAAAAAGAAGGTTGTATACTCAGAGGAGATATTTTAAATTATGTATCTGACAAAGGGCTTGCTTAGAATATAGTTTTTTAAATCCCTCAAAACTGAACAATAAGAAAACAGCAACCATAAAAAAATGGACAAAAGATTTGCACAGATGCTTCACCAAAGAAGATAAATGAATTGCAAATAAGCACAAGGAAAGATGCTCAACATCACTAATCATTAAGGAAATGTGAATTAAAATCATAATGAGATACCATTACACACCTATTAAAGTGATTAAGAACAAAATAAAACAAAAACCAGAAACTCTACAGCGTTGGCGATGATGTAGAGCAACAGGAATTCATATATTGCTGATAGGAATGCAAAATGGTACAATTGCTTTGGAAAATAGTTTGTTATTTTCTTATACTGTTAAATCCATTCTTACCATGTGACTCAACAACTCTTCTCCTGGGTATTTACCCAAGTAAAACAAAAACACAAAAGCCTATTCATGAATGTTTATAATACCAAAAACGGGGGAAAAACTCAAATGTCTCTCAGTTGGAGAATGGATAAACAAATTGTAGTGAGTGTATATAATGGCATACTAATGGAATAAAAAGGAATGAAACAACTAATAAAAACAACATGGATCAATCCCAGATGCACTATGCTAAGGGAAAGAAGCCAGGCTCAAAGGGTACATATTGTGATTCTATTTATTTGACATTCTCGCCAGGGTACATTTTAAGATTCATTCTTGAGACAGGATGGAGAAGGTAGGAGGGTTTGTATAATAAAGAGCATGAGGGAGTATTGGAGGTGAAGCGGCTATTTTAAGAACTATTTTCAATCTTGATTATGCAGCTAGGTGCTACATTTAAGCACTTGACTCTTACCTGAAAGGTTGGCGATTCAAACCCACCAGAGGCACCTCAGAAGACTGGCCTACCAACCTGCTTCTGAAAGATCACAGCCTTGAAAACCCTACGGAGCAGTTCTAACCTGCACATGTGGGGGCACTGTGAGTTGAAAGCGACTGGAAGCAATTAACAACAACACAACTGTATACGTTTGTCAGAAGTCTCAGAGCTATTCATTAAAAAGGGTAAATTTTACTGCATCTAAACTGTACCTTAGTTTTTTTATTAAAAAAAAATGTTAAAGAGTTCAAAAATTTTGAACTGAATGAAAATAGAGATACAATATATCAAAATTTGTAGAGTGTAGTTAAAGCATTACTTAGAGGTCGACTGACCACATTTATGTTCACATTAGAAAAGAAGAAAGTTTTCTGACCAATGATCTATGCTTCCACCTTAAGAAATTAGAAAAATTAACTAATTTAATCTAGAGTAAGTAGAAAGAAGGAAACAATAACAACAGAAATTAAGGAAATAGGAAATGCAAAAATGGTAGAGAAAATGTGCTAAGACCATTGTTTCAGATCAGATAGAAAGGAAGCTATCAAAGACATCAAAGTCATTTCAACTTGAAGAGATTCTGACAATATAATTGAGATATTAATTGGAATTGATTGAAACTCAGTTAATATATTTAAATTTATGAGTTCTTATTAAATATAAAGAAAAAACTAATTGCTTAACTTTCAGGAGTGATAGGGATCTAATTACCTTTAAAGAATAAAACATTTATCCCAGCTTTTCTATAAGAGCTACCCCATTGTATAACCAAATAGTTGTTTTTGGGTGCCATCAAGTGAATTCCTACTTGGACTCGGAGTGACCCCATGTGAGAGAGTAGAACTGCCCCAGAGTTTTCTTGGCTGTAATTTTTATGGAAGCAAATGAACAGATCTTTCTCCCATGGAGCTGCTGGGTGGGTTTGAATTGCTAATATTTTGGTTAGCAGCTGAGTACTTAACCATTGTGCCAACAGCTCCTTATAGTAGATGAAGGGAAATATCTCTTTATATAAGTATTTCAACAATGAATGAAGACAGAGTGATAAAATAAAAATGTCTTCACTTCCGATCTCTAATGAATTAAAGAATTTAAGCTTTGGACATCCATGATTATGAACAACACACAAAGGAAACCAGGATGCATAGTTGGGTGATAAAACCGTTTTTACACAAGTGAGAAAGTTATTACATAAAAGTCAGGATAATGGTTTCTTTCGGGGTACAGAGTGGGGGTTCTGTTTAGGAAAGAACAGGTTGGGGTTCTTGAATTGGGTGGTGAGTCCCAGGGTTTTCATTTTATAATGATTTCTTAAATTATAAATTTGTTTAATAAAATTTTCTATGTTTGTGTTAAGCCTCTGTGTTGCCCACCTGTTTAAGTGCTCAACTACTAGCAGAAAAGTCGGCAGTTCGATCCCACCCAGAGGTGCCTCAGACTAAAGGCCTGTTGATCTGCTTTTGAAAGATCACAGACATGAAAACCCTGTGGAGCACAGTTCTACTCTGTAACATATAGGATCACCATGAATCAGAATCTACTGGACAGCAACTTGTTTGATTTTGGTTTTGGTGTCTGCAATAATTTATTTTTTCAAAAAAGGCTTTAGACCTGTCTAAAATAAAAGAAACCAATCCACTGGGGTCAAGTTGATTCCAACTCACAGTGACCCTATAGGACAGAGTAGAACTGCCCCATATGTTTTCCAAGGAGCAGCTGGTGGATTTGAACTGCCAACCTTTTGGTTAGCAGCCATAGCACATAACCAGGGCCCCTTAGACCTGACAAAGCTGATCAAACTCATCTCCCAGGTATTTAAACTGTGCTGTATTGAAACTCTAGGAAAAATCACAACAAATCCAATGGATTGGTTAAAAAGGTCCATGAATTCTTCAAAATTGTTTGCAAAATTGTTTGTGTCCCAGAGTGGGAACCCTGAGCAAAGGAGGATCATTTCTCCTCCCTATCGTTTTATTGTTTCCGACCTCTTAAGCTGTCCTAAAACAAGAAAGAGGTGTCAAAAGTCAAAGAACAAAGGTTGGGGGTATGAGTTATTTCTATGAGCAGTGGCTATCTAAACAGTGGATGGAGGTAAACAAACATTAAAAATACAATGATAAAAAAATAACTACTGATACGAAAAAATTTAATACGATAAAATGAAGTTATCCTACTTCTTTGTTTCTCATTATTCTCTTGGACTTGTTAGTTCTAGGGTATGTGGCCTTGATAGACTACTTTTTTCTTATTTGTCAACCATTTCTTAAGTAGTTCATCTACTTTAAATCCTTTTCTTGGTTTTTTTACCAAGGGAAATTTTTCTTTTATTTGCTATATACTGGGGGCTCTTTTTCTCTCACCAAGATTCCCACCAACACTCTGTCTCCTGTCAGCTTATATCTCTTCCCATAAAACAAAGTGTGGTTCAGGACCATGTGTGCTGGAGTTATCAGAGCTGCTGGTTAGAAATGTCAATTCTGCAGCTGTAAGTTCCTATCATGAATCACTAGAGGTAAGACCCTTTTGGAATTTGGAATTTGAAAGAGTCGCTCCCTCGTGAGACTAAATAATAAGACATTAGAGAAACTTTGTGCAAGTGTCAGCATGATGACTCTTTTCTATTTCCTTAGAAGAAAAGTTGTTTTTAATTTCTTTCAACCATTTACTTTTGGATAGAGAGATGATGGAAATCCTGGTGGCATAGTGCTTAAGTGCTATGGCTGTTAACCAAAGGGTTGGCAGTTCGAATCCACCAGGTGCTCCTTGGAAACTCTATGGGACAGTTCTACTCTGTCCTGTAGGGTCACTAGGAGTCGGGATCGACTTGACAGCGCTGGGTTTTTTTTTTTTTTTTTAGATAGATGATAGATAGATTGATGATAGGTAGATGATAGATAGATAGATGATAGATAGATTAGATAGATAGATGACAGAGAGAGAGATAGAGAGAGAGATAGAGAGATAGATGATAGATTAGATGATAGATAGAGATAGACGGACGGACAGATAGACAGATAGACAGATAGATAGATAGATAGTTGGAGTCAACTCCAGATCATGGCAACATTATGTAAAACAGAGCGAAATATTGCCCAGTCCTGCATCATTCTCATGATTGTTGGCATGTTCAAGTCCATTATTGTGGCTAGAGTGCCAATCCATCTCAATGAGGGTCTCCATTGCCCCACTGGCCCTTTATTTCACCAAACTTCATGTTCTCCTCCAGTAATTGATCCGTACTGATGACATGTCCAAAGCAAGCAAGTTGGGCAATATTCTCTTGTGATCCATAAGGTTTTCATTGGCTAATTTTTGAAAGTAGATTGCCAGGTCTTTCTTTCTAGTCTGTCTGAGTCAGGAAGTTCTGCTAAAACTTGTCCACCATGGATACCCCTGCTGGTATTTGAAATACTGGTGGCAACTGCCAACATCACAGCAGCATGCAAACCATCACAGCACAACAAACTGACAGACAAGTGGTGGTTTCTTTTTAATACAGGTTAACTAATTTTAACTATTTTACAGTTATTAATATACAATAATGTACATTTCTTAAATTTTAACACATTTTATAATATAGGACATTTATTTCGTGAGAATATTCTTTCATAAGAACTCAAAGCATATTACAGAATTTACATATATTCTCTTACCTCAGAGGCATTGGTACCTATTACACCTATTTATGGATTAGGAAGAAAACAAAGGAAACGAAATGCTAGGTATTGCGATATAGAACCAGACACTTTCCCAGCACTCCTATTTTTTTTTACTTCATTTTGTTAACTTTATATGAGCCATTTTTCAAGGGCTATCACTTTTCCCACAAAGTTTGTAGCTCTGTTTACAAATAAGAACAAACCAAAACTCAAACCCATTGCCATCGAGTTGACTAGACTCATGGCAACCACAGGGTTTCCAAGGTGTGCGTGGTGGATTCGAACTGCTGACCTTTTGATTAGCAGATGAACTCCTAACCACTGCGCCACCAGGGCTCCAAATAAGAACAATAGTGTGCACAAAATCCAGCATTGTATCAAGATCTGAATAACTGCCTTTTTTATTTTCTAATCTAAGATGATAAACCCCGACAGTCCCCAAGATTAATATCTTATTGTCTGAAGTAGAATAAATTTCAGGCTTTGAAGGACAGTGAATTACAAAAATCACATTATGCCTGGAGACGGTTTCATCTACAACATCATGAACTCCAAAAATCAGCTGCTCAGAGAGCCACGGGATGCACCACACAAGGTTTACTGGATGGGAAGCAGGCCCAAAAGCCTCTAGGTTTCTAGGAATGCAACTGTCACCAAAAGAAGCTTGAAAAATAACTTGGAACTCCTTTTTCATCTTTCTACTGCCGTCTGGGGGAAAGGGGTGTAAAGGAGTGGAATAGGGTAGCAAGAGATTCTTGAAAGTAATTCTCAAACTTGACCTCTCCAATCCACTTTTTTCTGTTTTTTGTCTGCTGTTGAAGTAATTTCAACTCTGAAGCTAGACAACCACAGGAACGATTTGTTTACCAGGTGCATATGAAGGGAAAGCAACATCCCATGATGAAGTTCTCTTTGTCTATCAAGGTCCAACTTCTGGTGGATTCTGGAACTAGCGACTTGTCACATAGTCGACCATAAGCCATGACAGCAGATGAACTATTAGGTGGGAATGGGACCTACAGTAGCATTCATTTTTAAGGAGTCCTTAATTTGTGTTAAAGCAGTTTTGGCATTTGAAAGGCTTTGACACTGCCCCCAGGCATATCTGCGAGCACAGTATAAGTTTGCAGGGTGTCTTTCTACTTGTTTAAGTGAAAGTTGCTTAGGGTGGCCCGAATTTTCATTTGATCAGGCCGGATTACAGTTCCAGTTATGCCCTTCTTACAATAAGCTATCATGTACCTACGGAAAGGACTTTGTGAGTATTAATAAAGCCTTTCCCCACGCCAGCCTGTGGAGACATAGACAGGTGCGGTATGAATAAACACAAATGGACTGAGACTGTTTGGAATGAACAATGTTGAGAGATGACCTCTTAAATTTTGATTTGGTGTTTCTGCTAAAACTTCACCTTATTTCTTATTATAATGTGGTTCCCTTGTATATGGCATTCTAAATTATTTATTAATTGAAGTTCAGCCTAACCACAGCATCATTAATGATTAATTCTTCTTTTGGATCTGTGTGCATTCGTATGATTAAATGCTTTGTGCCTTTGCTTACGGAACCCAGTCTGCTATTTTGCATTGATTAGCGGGAATGCTCAAAGAGCAAGTGCCCATTATGGAATTCCCAAAGGATATTTGTGGTAACCTTTTCCTGAGTGTATCTAACCTCCGATGTGCCATTATGTGGGAAGAGAAAAACAAACTCCTCTACCCGCATTCTGCTGCGTTGGCAACAGAGCATTTATGGCCTTATATGTCGGCCTCCTCCCTGCATCCTACCTGCAGGAGCAGGTAGGTGGGTGAGAAGGAGTGATAGGCTACTTGAAGTGTCTTCATAAACATGAACGGGAAAATAAAACGACTTTGCAAAAAGATCTGTTTTATACAGAAAGTTCAGCTGTACCCCACATAACTGAATTCATCATTACAGGCTAGATTGTGCTTTAGAAACAAATCACTTTCAAAGCTCAGGCTTTCCACATAACAAAGATTTATTTTTCACTTTGCAACATGCAGGTTGGAGAGGGCCTCAGAGATGGAGTCATCAGTAGGGTCTCCGTCATCTCAGAGATGGAGTCATCAGTAGGGTCTCCGTCATCTCAGAGACAGAGTCGTCAGAAGGGCCTCCATCATATGACTATACCAGGCTCAGTCTCCAATCATGCGTGGGCTTTCATTACCTCGGCCTGGAAGCATGTTTCCTTCACACTCGGAGTTCATTGGCCATAACTACTCATGTGGGTAAAAATTGAGGGGCGTATGGAATACTTGGTGACCATTTCTGTCTACGCTCCAATCTGCCTTTCTGGTTATCAGCACATGGGATACATTCAACAGCTTCCCAGGGGCCACAAGACAGAAGTCCTGTCTAGTTACAGACTCTGCTTAAAGCCTGGTGTTTTCCTTTCTTTAGCGCTGATATAACAAATACCACAAGTGGGTGACTCTAATAAACAGAAATTTATTTTCTCACAGTGTAGGAGGCCAGAAGTCTCAATTCAGGGTGCTGGCTCCGTCTGTCTTCTCTGGGGGAAAAATCTTTGTCTGGGCTTCCCTAGCATTCTCAGAACTCGCTGGAGCTCTCCATGTGGCATCTATCTTCCCCCTGCCTGCTTACTTCTCTGTGCCTGTCTGCTTTTTTTATATCTCAAAGTGGTTAGGTTTAAGACACACCCTACATTGATATGGCCTCATTATCATAACAAAGAAAACCCTATTCCCAAAATGGATTACATACATAGGTATAAAGGTTAGATTTACAACACATATATTTTGAGGGGCACAATTTCTTCCATAACACCCCTGGGTGATGTGCAGAGGCATCCATTAGGCCCAGATATGGCTCCTCCAGGTTCAGAGACTTACGGACTGAAAAGACCTGTTCATGTCTTCTGTAATGGAACAACAATATTAGAACAGAAGCAGAATAACTATACCTGACATTCCCATTTGGAGAGAAAGATAAGGGACATGTAGCAGTAAATTCTCTGAACCAATTCCAGAATTCCACCAAACCTGCAGAGTGAGTGCAGTCTAACCTCGTGTTGGGGGCAATCCTTGATTTGGTGTTGACTCTATTTACTAAGAAGAAGGCCCTTGGGCTGTATTTTCCCTTATTCCTAGCTCCGCCATCTGGAAGATTTTTTATCTTTACTCTCCTTGGCCACATCTGTGTTGGGCATTGGGGAATATAACCTTCATGGGGGCTGTGCAACTTTCTGAGCCAAATTGTTGCCATACAAGGTTAGTAGCCTGTAGTAGACAGCATTACTGTTCAGCAGTCATCCCTGCTCCTCCACACCCTGATTATATACCCATTCTAATCTCTGAGTTTATCACTGTTTTCCCCAAAATCCTGTAAAAAAAAAAAAAAACGGCACATACTATGGTTAAGATAACACCTCCTTCATGAAATTTCTTTGCCCTCTGCCACATTGGTTTGCAATGTACCAGACATTAGTTAGTCAGATGCAGACCAAGGCAAATTGAGGGCAGAGCAGATCCAAAGCCAACCTGTGACGGTCACATGAGTAAAGAAGAAATAAGGTTTACCTGTTGAAAATCACTGGCATTTTGTGGTTGTTTGTTGCCACAGCATAATTTAATGTTGTTGTGTGTGGTCAGGTTGCTTCTGACTCACAGCAGCCCTATAGGACAGAATAGAATTGCCCTATAGAATTTTCTAGGCTGTAATCTTCACTTGAGAAGATCACCAGGCCTTTTCTCTGAGGAGCGGGTGGTGACTTTGAACTGCCAACCTTTTGGTAGCAGCTGAACACTTAATCATTGTGTCACCAGGGCCTACCCTAAAACTGAGATGCAGGTAGTTCCTGTCTTAAAGTATATTCTAGTTATGACAAACTGCACTTATGACCGTCCATTTTTTTTTGTACATCTTACTGTTAGTAATATGTACTACATAAATGTCACAGTGCACAATTTGCTGATGTTATCATTCTCAGATGTTCACTCCCAGGTGTTCAATGTTATGATTTACTGTTCAAAAAACTGCCATATAGCAGGCTATGGCCTGGTCTACAATGAAGTCAGCGTCAGTGTTGAGAGTTGTAATGAACAGAAAGTTAGGCAATGTTCAACTCTAATGCCACAGGACAATTGAACTGTGCACACACCCAACAGTGGTTACAATTCCAACTTCATTGTAGACCAGGCCCACAGCATGATTCTATTCAGCATCGGGTAACATCAAAAGTATCAGCTGTTAACTTGAAGCCCAGTTGTTCAAATTTCTCACATTGTAACATCTGCACTGCTTATACCCCCCCAGGTATGTCTAGCGAAAGAAGTCTTGCCACTTTAAATTCTAATCCAGAAAAGAAGGCAGGAAGGCTCTAGACATGGATGTAAAGGTAAAGATCATTAAGGCCCATGATAATGGAAAGAAAGTCAGTGAAATATACATATGTATTAAAACGTATCTGTAAGTTTATATGTAACGTTTCCAACCCCCAAGGACAAATAAAGATTAAATTTATAAAGATACTGATAATAAAAGGCAGGAATAATGAAAACTAAAAAAAAAAAAAACAGGTATTCTACTTAACGTCAGCACCATAACCATAGAGTTGTTTTAATGGAACCCCACCGAAAGCTGGGGACTACCTATAAACCCTGGGGTTATTTTAAGGTCCCATCTCTTTAAGTTCAGTGATTTCTTTTGCAATATAACTGTTTCAGCATCTAAATAGAGTCTTACCTAGGCCATTCCAGTAAACCAGATGTGCCAGTAAATGTATCCACCATTCTCTTTGAGACATAGTTCTCATACCCAAAATATTTGTTTGCTTTCTCACTTCTATAGCTCTCACTTCTCTGAACTTGATAGTACTTTGAGTTCTCTGGGCTTCCATGAGCAATATGTGGGAGGGGCTTTTATTCATAGTTTCTACCACCTGTCTGTCAGTTTGTCATACTGTTGTGGCTTGTGCATTGCTATGCTGCTGGAAGCTATGCCACTGGTATTTTACATGCCAGTAGGGTCGCCCATGGTGGTTTCAGTGGGGCTTCCAGACTAAGACAGACTAGGAAGAAAGGCCTGGTGATCTACTTCTGAAAATAAGCTGTTTATAATCCCATGGATCACAAAAGAGTGCTGTCCTACATGGTGCTGGAAGATAAGGCCAGTAGGTTGGAAATCACTCAAAATACACAGTGGTTGCAACAATTAACTTGAGCATTCCAGTTATCATGAAGCTGGTGTAAGACCAGGCAACACTTTGTTCTGTTGTACACGAGGCCTTCATGAGTTAGGGCTGGCTGGATAGCAACTTACAACAACCTTCTTAGTTTGATTTTTGTCCTTAAGCATTTGCATTAGTTGACAGATTATACTGAGTATGTTTTCAAAAAGCATTTTTTCAAGTCTATTTACTGGTCAGAGTTAAAACAAGACCTAAATATCATAATTTCCTTTCACTAAGCTGCACATTAGCAATGTATTTCCTGAAATCATCTCTTTCCTGTAATACTTTGTGAAATACAATCAAGAAGCAGCCGACATACACTATTAATGCTCTATTTTCCAACCTCTTTCATAGATCCGCAAGATAATTTGTTTCCCATATTATCACAGGGTCCAGTTTTACCAAACATCTCAGCCCTGCAAAATGGGTTGCTCCTGTAAACCTAAAAGTGTTCCAAAATAAAAAGTTTATTTGAAAAAGTAAGCTGCTATCTTTCTAACTTGATAGTTGCTTTTTCATGACCACTGAACCATCCCCATATTATTTTCGGATGCTGGCTTGGTTGTTTCAGAGCACCTCCTTTCTGGTACCAATTTCTGTGTTAGGACAGGCATGGGCTTACCAAGAGTCAGGGTTGGCTCAATGGTAGTTAACGACAACAGCAACAGGCAATACTATTGTAGCCAGTGCTCTTCAAATCTCTGGAGTTTCACATAGCAAAGGTGGCTTCCTCAGTGACAGTATATGCACCGTGCAGATGGGCAGGGCCCTGATCCACAGGGCCTGACAGAGGGTCTGCACTCTTTGCTAAGTGCACTGGTTGAAACACTAGCAAGACATTATGCAGCCTCAGCCTGGAAGTGACACATAGCACATCTCCCATTTTTCATTGACAGAACTGGTCTCCATGACCCCACCTAAGTGCAAAAGGCCTGGAAAAACATAAAGGAACAAATGGAATATTTAAGTTTGACTTAATTGCACAGTGCTGTCAGTCACATTTTCTGTATCTTTGTTAAATTTTTTGTCTACATTTTCTATCAATATCTGTGAGAGTAATGTTGAAGCCTCCAATAATAATTGTGGACTTAACTCTTTCTTCTTTCAATTCTATTAGTTTTTGTCTCATTTATTTTAGACCTCTATATTAGGTGCACACTCATCTAGAATTAGTAGGCCTCTTGGTGAATTGGGAACCCTGTTGGTACAGTGGTTAAGAGTTTGGCTGCTAACCAAACGGTTGGTGGTTCAAATCCATCAGCCACTCCTTGGAAACCCTACAGGGCAGTTCTACTCTATCCTATAGGGTGACTATGAGTTGGAATCGACTCGATGACAATGGGTTTGGGTTTTGGTTTACTGATAAACAAAAATAATGTAATATGCCAATCAAATTTTAGAAAATACAAGTGACTGTAAATATGAAAAAAAAAAAAAGAGAGAAAAAAACTTATAATAATCAGGCAGAGGGATAATGGAATAACCAGATTTCTGAGATGCCTGTTTACATGGCAGCAAAATAATACAATCATTTCTGAAGTAGTCAGAAGATTACTCTCTAATTTGCATGTTTTATCTCTTCCTTGATGGTCTTTATCCTCCTAGTGGTCACTATTCCTTAATACAAGAAATGAAACTCATATTAGCCCATTTTATAGCTTACAGTTATGCTGGCAAAGGATACTAACAATTATCACTAGCATGAACATTTGTTCAATCTATAATCTTTATCAGTTGTGTTACTGTATAATTTATTGCCCAAACTAGAATATTTTCAGAGTGAAAGCGGTGACATTAATTACACTGCGACAATGCCCATGAACTGGACTCTCCTAGGCCGTGAATTGTATGGTCACCCTATCTATCAAAAATTTACAGTAAGATTAAATTGCCAAGTATCTGAATAATGATTAAATTTTCATAATAATAGCTACTTATTTTAAGTCATTTTTATTATAAGCTAGGGAATTAAGTACTTTACATACAATGTTTCAGGGAGTCCCTGGGTGATAAAAACAGTGCACTTGGCTGCTAACAGAAAAGTAGGTGACTTCAGTCCTGGCAATCTACTTTTGAAAACTCAGGCATTAAAAACTCTATGGACCAACTCTTCAGACAGGGATTGGACTGGAATAATCTACTTTTGAAAACTCAGGCATTAAAAACTCTATGGACCAACTCTTCAGACAGGGATTGGACTGGAATAGGGGACGGAAAATGATACTGGTGAAGAACAAGCTTCTCGGATCAAGTGGTCACATGAGACTATGTTGGCATCTCCTGTCTGGAGGAGAGATGAGAGGGTAAAGGGTGCCAGAAGCTACCCAAATGGACACGAGGAGAGAGAGTGGAGGGAAGTACTGTGCTATCTCATCAGAGAGAGAGCAAGTAGGAGTGTATAGCAAAGTGTATGTAAATTTTTGTATGAGAGACTGACCTGATTTGTAAGCTTTCACTTAAAGCACAATAAAAATTAATTTTAAAAAACCCTATGGAGCACAGTGCTACCCTGACACACATGAAGCCACCAAGAGTTGTAGTTCACTGGGTGGTAATCGGCTTTATACATTGTTTCAGTTACTTAAGGAACCCCTGTCCCTATTGTATAAGGGATAAAGGATCCTGTCCAAAGGTTAGCTGCTAAGTCAGGATGCAACCTAAAGGTTTTTGACTCCAAAACCATTCTCTAGTCTACTACATTACGCTGCCTTTCCTCTAACACAAACCTGGATCTCTAATAAACTAAATATAGCAAATCTTTATTATATACCTACCAGTGGCAAAGTACTCCGTTGGGATCTGAGAGGGAGAGCAAAAGACTAAGTTGTTTTGACAAAATAGTAGTTCCTAAATGACTATGTATTACATAGCAATATTAGCTACTGTTATTAGTATTTTATACACACCATTTCTTTCTCATTTAATACCCAAGAAGGTCCTGTAGAGTTTTTGTTTTCGTTATTGTTGTTAACTACAGTCCAGCCGGCCATCAACTCATGGTGACCCCACGCACATGGGATGGGGCTGCTGTGACCCACAAGGTTTTCACTGGTTGATTTTCAGAAGTAAAACACCAGATCTTTCGTCCTAGCTTGTCTTGGTCTAGAAGCTCCGCTGAAACCTGCTCAGGATCATAGTAACACTTCAGCCACCGCGGACAGATGGGCGGTATCTGCTCATGAAGTGCATTGGCTGGGAGTCAAACCGGGTCTGCGGCATGGAAGGCGAGAATTTCACCACTGAAACAACAGTTTTATTTTTCTAACTTTAAAGATATGTAAAGTAAAACTGTGGGGAGGTTAAGATCTACTTGAGGTCATAAAGTTAAGAAACAGTAGAAACTTGTTTAAACCCAAATTGCCTGACTCCCAAGTTTATATTGTTGACCACTGTGCTGTTTCACAAAAGATTTATTGAATAATAAATTTGTTCTCTGAGGTAAATACATAAAGAAACACAGAATGTAGGAAAGCTTTGCTTGTGTTATATTTAGTTGTGATGATTCCACGTTAATCAGGAATGAGCTAGAGTGCTGGTGGGAAACACTGGAGAAGAAAGAGAATCCATCTGCACCAAATGCTTTGCTTAAAGGTAGAAGGAGGTGAAATAGTGTGAGAGGTCAGGCCAAAATCTCCTGGAGCTCAAGAAGATTGGCACTGTTCTTCATTTCTGGTAATAAAGTATATTATAATTATTCAGAAAAATAAAAAGGCTAAATCTAAAAGTACAAACGGCCAGTAGATACTCTGCTAAATGACAAAGACATTTCCATTTATCTCTGTGTCCTTCAAAAGTCAAACTAATACCTGTACGAAATTAGATGTGTTGTGTTCAAATATGCCACGGAAATTGCTAGACAGATGGGAGAGACAGAAAATGCAAAAAAGTGAAAGCAGCAGAGAGGTTCTCATAACACAGAAGCAACAATGCATTTCATTTTCATGGTATGGCCTATGGGTTTTCATGCTGTTTTATTTGTTTGTTTCATTTTTGACATTATAGCCTTTTAAGACCACAACGCTATTAGTTAATTTCCATGCTTATTGATAATCAAAGTTCTTGGATGCATTTTATAAGGCTCTCTTCATCTGCTAAGCGTAGCGTTAAGCAGTGATAAAAGACTCAGGGGAGAGAAGGTACAAGAGAATGAATGAATGAATGCAAAGTGAACACAGAACTTAAATTATCTAACTCTGCCCCTCCACAGCCACTACTCCTCCACCAAGACAAGGACAGACAGACAGCACTCTCTTTTCATCTCCATTAATATGTGACTAGGGCTCCAAACACTCATGCATTTCCACAGGGAGCAAGGCCACTGCATCGCAAAAAAAGTGGTTATTGGGCATTTGGTGTGCCTTCTAAAGTATTCTCAAAATAATATTTGCCCTGTAAAATGGGTAGTCTCCACTCTTATTGATCAAGGCTCCCCTTAGAGAGTGCTTTTAAGTCAGAATTGACTCGACAGCAATGGGTTATAGATTAGGTTAGGTTTATTTGATAATTCACAGGGTGATTTGCAGGTTGCCCACAGCTTGGATTAAATTTAAACTTAATTTTGGATGGATATTGGACATGTGATGCCCCTTAAGGAGATAGTACTACCTGTATTGACTAATTTATATACATTTCACTGTAGAAAATTATTTTAAATGACATATAAACTGTCAATAATTGATTAAGATTTTGTTATGGTACTTCCACTAGATAATAACCACAACCAAATTAATATCAAAAAACAAGTTCAGTACTAGGAATATATCTTAAATTTGGGGTATTTTTAATCACTGTATGGAGGATAATTATCCATGACTGTACTTAGCAATATTAGCAAAAAGAAAATTGATAACATCCAGATGTAAACTACATGTAATCACACCATTACACTCAAAAAAATTTAAGAAGTAGATTGAATTCATCAGGAAAGCTGTAATCAGGAAGCCCTGTTGTCTAATTTTTAAAAATCTGGCTAAAAGGCTGTGCTAATAAGTGTTTTTTGTTTTTTTTTTTTAAGGGGGCTAACCACAAATGAGCTAATGACAGATTGCGACATGGTTGGAATATTAGTACAATACAACCTCAAATTGCTAATGGAATCAGTTTGTGTATTTATTTGACAAAAGGGGGTACTCTGGACCTTAGGAAATGGTTAGCTTGTCTATCTCTATGCTTTAAAAATCATTTAGAGGCCTCTATTTCTATACCCCAGGTCCTTTTCTTCTCCTTTGTAGCAAATTTCAGGACATAAAGGCTGTCTCTCTTCTTGAGAGCTGTTACTACCAGTATTTTCTCTGCAGACACAGTGTTTCCTGAGTGCCTACTTATAGAAATATAGATTTTTCAGCTTATCCACCTCTTGCTTCCTGAAAAAAAAAAAAAAAAAAACTACCAGAAAAACAAAAACAAAGGTATTGACCTACGCACTTTAAGGATTTTACTACTAGAAAACAAGAGGTCTGACATACAAAGAACAAATACAGGACCACTAAAAAGATTCCAAAGTCTTACCGACTTTAAATGGTAACCCCAAATCTTAAAAGATCCACAGTCTTCATCCTCGTTGCCTTGTAGGCTGGTAGGTGGACATGCTGATGGAAGTCATCCCTTCATTTTTGTTCCTGAGCACAGAGTTTAGGGACTCCCGGTGTGCTTCTGATCCCACCGTTAGCAGAGGTCTGGCTCTCCACGACAGTCCTCCACCCTAAAACGTAGGATCAAAACAAGCCATAGGTTTCCACTCTCTATGTTTCAAGGGCTTAATTCATATCCCCAAGTAATTTGAATTTGTTAAGCCCCATTCCACCGCATTCTACCCCTCACAGCAATGAATCTCTTTAGCCATTTCCTCAAAACAAGATGTTAAAATGAGAGCTTGCTTATAAGTACTTTGATCACCTTAAGTCTGGATATATTGAGAGAGAAGAGTGGGACACTAGGGTCCCTGAAGGTGTTCTTGGAACACCCCAAAGCTGTAGCATATGGTGGCTCTGTGCTCAGCCTCCATGGCCTGCAGAAAATAGTCTAAGGGTGCAAAAAAAAAAAAAAAAATCTCATGCTGTGTGATGCCCTATATTCATCTCCTAGGACAGCCCTAGCAATACCACAATCTGTGTGGCTTAAAACAGCAGAAAGCCACTCTGGCAGTGTTATGAAGGCCAGGAGTCTATATTCCAGCCATTACCAGGGTCAAGCCTCCTCTGGAAATTCTAGGGAAGAATTATTCCTTGCCTCTTCCAGTCTCTGGTAGCCTGAGCATTCCTTGGTTTGTGGCAGCATATCCCATCTCTGTTTCCATCTTCACCTGGCTGTCTTCCTCTGTCTCTCTCTGTGTCTCTGTTTGCTCATCTCTGAAGGACACCAGTCATAAAGAGCTTAGGGCCCACCCTACTCTAGTATGACCTCATGTTAACTAATTATACCTGCAAAAACCCTATTTCTAAATTAGGCTTCAGGAGTTAGAACTTGAACATATTTTTTGGGTGATACAATTCAACCCATAACATGCCCCACAGGCATTTGTCTCTTAGAAAAAGTCTGGGTTCCTCAAAGAGTTCAATTACATAGTGGCCCACCACTTGTTGTAGAGACTGTAGGAGAAATCAAGGATCCGGTGAAGTTTTGCATGACCTTGGAAATATCACCCAACTCTAAAATCCTATAAAAGCTCCTTGCCTGCAGAGAGCTGTGAATTTTAGTGCTATTAGAAGGAGCCAAGAATGAGCACTAATACTTGCTGCTCTCAAAATGACTGGTAAGAGAGTCATTCTATGCTCAGCATAAAAAAGACCCCTGGGGAGAGAATAGCATGTGGAAAGATGCCTGCTGGAGCTGCCAGGCCACCCTGACAGGGCATCAGAGCCATTCTGAGTGGAAGAGCTTCAAGGTGTTGGTGAGAGCCCACACTGGCAGCCAAAGGAGCATGCTGCTGAGAGCTGCATGAGGACCTGGGCCATCTGGGACATGTGCTTCACAGTGTGACAAGAGCAGGAAATCAACCTCCTGCAACACTGCAGCTACAACCACTTTTATGTCTGGAAAGTTAGACCTTCTTTATATGTATACCTATAGGTGTATATGTATACTTAATTTTTTCTTCATAATCTATACTGTTCTAGCAGGATTCCTAATAGAACTGAAGTCCCAGAGTTGTTGAATGGGAGCTTGAGCTTTCAATATACACATCCAGAGTCACGAATTATTGGTCCTATGCTGCTAATGGATCAGTGGCTTGCTTTCTCCCTGTCCCGCCTCATGGTGTACCAATTACTGTCAAGTCGATCCCAACTCATGACAACCTCATGTGTGTCAAAGCAGAACTGTACTCCATAAGGTTTTCAATGGCTTATTTTTCAGAAGCAGATCCCCAGGTCTTTCTTCCAAGGAACCTCTGGGTAGACTTGAACCTCCAACCTTTCGGTTAGCAGCTGAGCACATTAACCATTCTGGGACTCCCACAAGGTGTAGGCACACTATAAAAACTTCCACAGCTGCTCTGTTCCCATCCCCACTTCACCGTCTTCTGCAAAACCTGTCTTTTCAGTTTGTATCCTGTTGGATAGTTGTTTATTCTCTATCACACTAGCCCCAAACTGCCTGACCTCCAAATTCAACATCTTTAAAAGATGCTGCCTAAAATATTATTCCCAAGCTTTCACCTTCCACAGCTCCTGGGAAAGCAACATCACTTCCTAGGCATCACCTAGGTTCTGGAGATGCCTCATTTTGACCCTAGCAGTTATTAGATTCCTTAAGAAAGGTAAAACCCATAAACCTGTTGCCATTGAATCGATTCCAACTCATAGGGACCGTATAGGACAGAGAGGAACTGCCCCTATAGGGTTTCCAAGGAGTGGCTGATAGATTTGAACTGCCGACATTTTGGTTAGCAGCCAAGCTCTTAACCACTACACTACCAGGGCTCCAAAGGAAAAAAAAAAAAAAGGTAAGCCCAGGAAAAAAGGGTTTATTAATAATTGAAATAAAACCAGGAAGGAGGCAGAGGTATATATAGTGATAAGCAGTCAGAACAGACAAGAAGACATGTTATTTTGGTATCTCCCTCTTGAGGACTCACATGCCCTGAATTTTCAAGAACCTCAGAGGTTGAAACAATGCAAGGTATTGGCCGTGATTCCAACTGTTAGCCAGAGGAAGAGACAGATAATGTTTATATTATGGGATTCAGAGTCACTACTGGAAATCATCTTTTACAGCTCAAAGTAATTTGTCCACTTTTGCCATGACCCCCATGATCACTGCACAGCTACAGTGATACCTCACATTTACAGTTGTTAACCTGTTTAGCCTGTGTTTCCAAAGCTTGGCCACCATGCTGAGGTAGCAAAATCCAGAGAAACTTGCATACTCAGTCACATAATGTGCCCTTCCCTGTGAACGCTTTTGCATTTTTCTTGCAGCTGGGTTTTCAACAAAGGATCTCTGTTCCCTCCTTGAGAATCTCCCCTCTTAGGAACCTCGGAGGTCATTCCAATAAGTGAACTTCCACCAGGAACATCCCGATAACTCAGATCATTGGAGAATTTAACTCCATTTAACCTCAATGTTTAACCTCAAAAGAGCAAGTTTAATTTTTATAAAACCTAGATCCCTGAAGTACATCTCAAAAACCTCCCTATGATAAATCTATTGAGAATGTTTATAAATGCATTTTTCAAAGGTGAAAGATATATAGAAGTAACATATATTCTTTATACCAAAAACTGACTCACAGTGACCCTATAGGACAGAGTAGAACTGCCCCACAAGGTTTCCAAGGAGTGGCTGGTGGATTCGAACTGCCAACCTTTTGGTTAGCAGCCAAGCTCTTAACCACTGTGCCACCCAGGCTTCATGTTCTTTATAACATGTCCAATTTGCTTTACTTTATCATGGTTGAAACCCAAATTAAGGAACAGCATATGATTTGCCCTCTAGGTGGCATCTAACTATTATTGAAGTGAAAAGTTTCCTACAATTTTGTAGAAGTTTGCTAGCCAGCTGTTGCCATTGCTGTCATTGCGCGAGCACTCCTTACAGCTACCATGCCCTTAAGGAGGTTTGCAAGACCGTAACAGCCACACAATCTCCTATTAATCTCTAGAATGATAAAAACTACTTTACAACAGTAGGTGGTGAACATAAATGTGGCTTCAAAGAATATGTTGTTGTTAGCTACTACCGATTTGACTCAGGCTTATGGTGACCTTGTGTACAACAGAACAAAACATTGTCTGGTCCTGCACCATCTTCATGGTCATTGGTATGTTTGAGTCCATCGTTATGGCTATTATGTCAATCCAGCTTGTTAAGGGTTTTCCTCATATTCACTGGCCTTCTACCTTACCAAACATGATGCCCTTTTCTAGAGATTGGTCTTTTCTGATGAACTGTCCAAAGTAAGTGAGCCAAATTCTTGCCATCTTCACTTCTAAGGAGCATTCTGGTTGTATTTCTTCTAAGACTGATTTGTTCGTTCTTCTGAAAGCCCATGGTATAGTCAATATTCTTCACCAACACCACAGTTTAAACGCATCAATTCTTCTTCTGCCCTCCATTTTCATTATCCAGTTCTGCATGCATACGAGGTGATTGAAAAGACCATGGCTTGGGTCAGGTGCACCTTAGTCGTTAAAGTGACGTCTTTGCTGTCTAAAACTTTAAAAAGTCAAGAAACCAAACAATGGGCATTGGGCAAATCTGCTGCAAAAGATCTCTTTAAAGTTTAAAACAGCAAAGATGCCACAAAGATTATACAGGTAAGCATTTAAGGAAAATGATTTCATTCAAGCAAGATTTTTTTCCCATGTTCCTCTGGCCTTGACCTCTGCATAGGCTGAATTCAGCTTAATTTACATCTGGTTTCCATGCTTGCCAAATGTGCCATAAGGGGATTTTTGGCTCAGCCTGATCTTGATTTCTTGAGAAATCTGTCATTTCAATCTAAATATGCTTCTCCAAAGAGGTTAGGGTTCCCTCTCCAGTGGCCTGAACAATATATCTCTTGAAAACATTCCTTTACAGAAAAGTAAATATATTTTCTCTTTTTCTCAGTGTTCTTTGCTTCCTGTCCTTGAAATTTCTTCTGTAATCTATTAAGTTTTTAGACCCAGAGTCCATAAAGCCCCAAGGATTTCAAAGAATCATTTATGTTGTGTCATACCATCTTAGTCTAAAAGGGCCTTTGAAGCTAAATAGTACAGCTCCCTTGCTTCACATGAGTGGCATTATTCAAGGTCCTTCATATAACTAGTTGCAAGTCAGAATCCAAATTTATTCAACAAATGCTGGTAGGCAATGGCTCTTTTTCAGATACTATGCTCTGTGGTGAAATTCCAGGGAACCACTGTGAAGCTGACAGTCTGGTAGATACTCGTTTTCTCATTAACACATTTCTATTCTAGTCAAGACATCTTGACATTGCCAATGTATACTTTTTCATTTTTCCTTTAAACCTGCAGCTTAAACAGTCAGGTAAGCTGAGTGAAATCAATGAAGAATGTCTTGATTTGAAGCTTTTGCTGCTCACTTGCAATCCAATATTTTTTAAAAACTTAATCATATTGAAACATTTCCGACTCAAAAATCCAAGGATCCTCAAAATGTAATACATTTAAAGGTGACTTTTTGAAGCCAGCTTGAAAATTTAACCTTCCCCTGCTGCCCTCCTTCCCATAGACTAGATTTAGTCTTGGAAACAGAACACACGAAATTCCGAACAGTTCTGGATGAAAATATGGTGAATTAAAACTTGACCTTAAAACTATATTGGTTGCACAGTTCAGTTCCAACACTTGTAAAATGTCTGCTATGGATCAGATAAGGTCCTTGCTCTGGAAGAAGGTATAAACACAGAGTTTTTCTGTTTACAGTGAATTTACATTTTCTGCTATAGGGCACCTTAAGCTTATCATGGGCAGTTACTTAGTACCAGGCACTTTCACAGAGCCTGAGACAAAGGCACACAGGCAAAGCTCCTACCTATGAGACTAACGGACCCAGGTTCCTATCCATTCCCACCCTTAGTTCATGCTCAGCTTCCCCTAACAATGTGTGAGTGGTAGGTTAGACTGGAAGATCAAGTTTCTTTTGAACTTTGTAAAATATTACACATGTTAGAGTGTAGAATCTTATGAGGATCAGGGCCACCTATGTGACCTGTACAGTGCTTTTCAGGGAAGAAATTTAGTTAACATCAAGTAATGGTGATCCAGGTTTTTATGAAGCCACTCCTGTTTTGGGAGGTAATAACAATGACTTTAAATCACTTTTGTGAACCTTAGATGTATTAATTTAACATAATAAATCTTTCTTCTGAATAATTTGGTTGGTAAAAATGTATACAGCACTATAGATCTATTCTAGAACATGGTCTTATTAAGAAAAGAAAAATGTAAGAATTCTTGATTTAGAGGCCAAAACCAATTATTTCCCCCATTCAATAATTTCTGTAAATATAATAATAAAAAGCCATGATATAGCTATTCTGTCTCCCATATCGTATTTAAATGAAAGGGAAGAGGGCATTACTTCTGCAAAATAATCTGCAGCCACAATGAAAGCCCTATTGCTTTTGAGTTTTTCTAAATTTTGAGAGTTAGCATCCTTCCCCCCATGATTAAACTATTTTCTTTGACACAAGCTCCAGCACACAACTTCCTCAGTACTTTTCCTAAATTTTCAGTTTTCTGCTACTAGACCTTTTTTCAATCTTACCTACAATCCCTCTGCAGGCCAGTAATTCTTGTAGAATAATTAATGCAGAGTGAAATGTAAGGGGAGAGGCCAGAAAATAATAAGTTATGCAACCTGTGCAAGGACAAGAGCTAGAGAAAGGAGAGCCCAAGAGACCGGAAAGGAAACAGCACTGTGAAACTCAACTTTAGCACTGACTGAGATCTCAGTGTTGTCTGTTCATAAACTCAGTGGCATTGATCACTAAGAACAGTCAATTTTCAGTGAATGTCTACCTGCTAACCAAAGAGATTGAGCAGAGAGCCAGCCACTGGGGTAAGATGCCAAAATGATTGATTGCCCAGGGGATTCTGGGCTGACTGGGATAAAGGGTCAAAACAAGCCAGGTTAGGCTAAAGAATAATATTACTTTTGAATGGATAAGCAACAGAATCCTGGGTCATAGAGTCAATGCCAAAGTAGACAAAGTAACAGCAGAAAAGTCAAAGTTAAGAGTGAGTAAAAATTGTAAGACTATATTTAATTGGGTTAGGGCATTTCCAAGAAAGTTTGAAAGTGAAGATGGCACATTAGCTTCAACTCAGTGATTTTGAAGGCCAAATACATTTTTTCTCTGTGGCTTCAACTTGTCTACCTCGGGACAGCCATTTTTATAGCCATATTTATTGCTTACATATGCCTGTATTAATTCCCAACTGTGTTGTAACAGATTATCACAAAGTGTTATCTCACAGTTCTATAGGTCAGGAATCTGGGTTGGCTCAACTGGTTTTTATGCTCAGGGTCTCACGAAACTGAAATCAAGGTTGTAGCCAGTTGAGCTCTTTTCTGGAGGCTCTGGAAAGAGTCTGCTCCCAAGCTCATTCAGGTTGTTGGCAGAATCCAGTTCCTTGAGTCTTCACTTTCTTGCTGGCTGTCAGCTGACCCTTAGCCTTGCTGTCCTCTCTCCAGTCCTTGCACAAGGCCCTATATCTCAGAGCCAGCAAAAGTGAGTGGAATACTTATGCTTGCAATTTCTCTGACTTTCCTCTGCCCCATCTCTCTTTTGCTTCCTTTTCCACTAAATCGTTCTGACCCCACCCAGAGAAAGTCCTTCGCTTTAAAGGCTCATAGTATTAGATTGGCCCAACCAAATAATCCAGGATAATTTCCCTATTTTAATGACCGTAACCTTCGGTACAAATGCAAAGTCACTTTTTGCCATGTAATGTAACATGTTCAGAGATCCGTGGTTTAGGACATGGATATCTTTGGGGGGCGATCCCTCTGGCTATCACAGTACCCACACTTCCTTTATTATTTTGCTTGCCATGTTGCCCATTTTGGAATTTTTACAATTGGATTTGCTGAGAAGCCTAAGAGTTTCCCTGTTTCTTAGGAAATACTAAAAATCAGAGGTTTATTGAGCAAAAATGTGCAATCAGACTATACATAAACCAAAAAACCAAACCCGTTGCCTTCAAGTTGGTTCCAACTCATAGCAACCTAATAGGACAGAGTAGAACTGCCACTGTAGGGTTTCCAAGGAGCAGCTGGTAGATTCGAACTTCTGACATTTTGGTTAGCAGCCAAGGTCTTAACCACTATGCCACCAGGGCTCCAGACTATACACAGGAAGTATGAATCTTGATGAGTATTATCAGGCAGCTGTGGTGATCTGATTAAAGGGCCTTTTTATACTATGAATTTATTCCTATGAAGGCAGCTAAATACTACTGTTGTCACGGAAGCCATGTTCATTTGTGCAGGTTGTGCTCTGCACAAGGATGGCCAGTGGGGGAGCTGAGATCCAGCCAGCACTCTACTTGTCAAGCTCTGTATCCTAGCACTGCCCAAAGGAAACAGAACCATATAGATTGACTGGCACCTTCTCCCCTCAGTAGTACTGGGTAATGGTCTGACACATTCTTATTTTCCAGTTCTTCCTTTTCTCACCCTTGGGATGCCCAATTCTATTCTCTTTCGTCTTGTCGTCTAATTGTCACCTTCTTCATTTCACCATGCACTCATTAAATATATCAGTTCCCCAGTTTGGAACATAATTATTTGCATTGATTACATCTTAGATTGGCTTCTTCCTGATAACATCTTAAAAAAAAAAAAAAGGCAGTGTAACTTTATCAGTAATATTTCTTAACATCACGTTTTAAGGTAGGCTATTTTTTTTTTTTATTTCTGGGAAGATGTCTTCATTTCTTCCACTCTGTGGGAATTTCTGTAAAGCTCAAGCAAAGAAGGGAGTCCTTCCTGGTCAAAGTATCTTATCCTTTTTCTTTCTGGACTTTCTTCTATTGTATGCCACAGCTCACCTTAATCTTCCAAAATTATGCATTAACAGTAATTTTAGTTTTCTGGTTTTTATTCATATTCTCTAAGCATTTGTGGGTAAGTCCACATCACATTAACTAAACATTAGGGCTTGGAATTTTAAAATACATTTTAAATGCATTTATTAAATACAAATAAAACTAGTAACTCCCTTTCAATATTGGCTATTTTTTTTTTTTTTTACTGTTTTTATGTCACTCGTATTAACAGGCTGTAAAAATCTTCCTGTTCATTTTTTATGAATTTCTTAAAGATTAATCATGTTTTGGCAAGTCTGGGGGAGAAAAAAAGGTTGACACAATTTTGTTTAGTAATTTTGAGATCTAGGTTCTTGAGATTGTAAATACTGTAAAGTTTAATAGCTTTTACTCCACTCTACACCTACCCTTGTATTCCTAATAGGCTACAGCCCTGTACACATGTACTGCAACCATGTACACATTTGTTGTGTCCGTTCTTCTTTCTAGCACGCATACCCTCCACAGCTCCTCCTTACCCTATCTACTTCCCACTTTTATAGCTATTAAAATCTAGAACATTCTTAAAGATCTGTTTCCAATACCACTCCTTCCATGAAGCTTTCCTCACTCACTCCATCTTAAAGGGAGTTCGCACACTTTAGATTTCTTTAACTCGTTGGTTCTTTCACTCTTATGGTATTGATCATAGCAAACCCTGCATTATAATTTTTTCTGTGTATATTATATCTCAGTTTCTCAACAGATAGAAATGCCTGCTATGTTTTTGTATGACAATACGAAAAATTTAAGAGACTGTTGTGTTGATATTTTTGACAGTCTTACATGAATATATGGCTTGTCAGTGGCAGGTTATAGTCTCCCTGCATGGAAATTTGACATCAGTTTACAAGTTCTTTAAGGGCTCAGACTAAATCTTATTGATCTTTTCCTTCTGCAGCATGTGCCACGCACATGATAGGTATGCAAATGAGCACTTGCAAGGAATTAATAAATTGGTCATCACTAATATAAAATATTTTTAATTTTTATAATTAATTTTAAACGTATTTTTTAAAACAAATTTTCACAAGGAAGAAGCCAAGGTACAAACAACATATTGCCATTTCAGAAAAAACTAGAACTTTGACCTATTTTCCTTAAATGAGAGGGATGATACCATACTATGACCACTGCTACTAGTAGTAATAATAGCAAATGCTTATATGGGGCATACGATGTGCCAGGAATGTTCTCAGTGCTTTTACATACTAACTTTTTAAACCTCACAACAATCCTAAGACATTGGCACTGTGGTTATCCTAATCTTAGAAAGAAAAACTAAGACACGGAAAAGTTGCGTAATTTGTCCAAATTCTCCCAGCTAACAAATGGTAGAGCCAATATTTGAAGCCAGGCAGTCTGTTCCCAGACACTATGTTCTTAATCTCCAAGCTATATGCCAAGTGGAAGCACTTTTTCTTAATTTATGGAAAATCCTCAGTAGTCTGGAACCATGAACTGTACCAGCATTAAATAATGAGTGTCAGTGTTGAAAACTAATCCTGAGTTACTGGGAGCTTTACATACAAAGAGTCCTGAGGTCAAGCACTTTAGGGAAATGCCACACTAAACAAATACTTTTTCTACAAGGTATTTTCATAGATGCTATGATGAACAGACTACAACTTTAGAAACAATGATATGTGGCCTAATACGGTTGTTTGCTAAACCACCTGTCCTCGTTGATCTCCTGGAAAGCTATTAAAGTACACACACACACACACACACACACACATACACCCACAGATTTCGGTCCTAGTTCCAGCCAAGAACTACTGCATTAGAGCTCTGGGAGTTGGGCACTCAGTCAATAAAAAACCCAAAACCCACCGCCGTCGAGTCGATTCCCACTCATAGTGACCCTATGGGACAGAGTAGAACTCAGTAAAAAACTCAGTAAATAGGTTCAATTAAAGCAATAGATTTCAAAGCTATAACTGATAGAATTCTAGACCGTAGGAAAAATCAAGGTATATTCACTTGGTTTTGCAGCAGTTAAGCGTTTGGCTGCTAACTGAGAGTGGTGGTTGAAACCCACCAGCTGCACTCCTAGAGAAGGATGTGGCGGTCTGTTTCCACACAGAAAGATTTACAAACCTTAGGAACCTCATAGGCCAATTCCACTCTGCCCTATAGCATCACTGTGAGTGAGAATCAGCTCGACAGCAGTGTTTTTTGTTAGTTTGTTTTACAAGTTTATCTTTACTTCAAGTTCTACATGTACAGGGAAACCTGTAAGACCTGGAACTTGACGGCACTGCCTTGTTTTTCCAGGTCTCCCAAGTTTTCTGCCTTTGACAGGGTGTAGTCTTACTACTTTTCTATCATTTGTTTTGGTGGAAAATATTTTAATTTTCCTTCTCTGACAGGTTTCTGCCTTACATAGGTTCTGGCTTTCACAGGTTTTACTGTAGCAGTTAGAGTAAAAATAAATAAATAAATAAAGTGATTTCCCAGGGTTAACCTATTAATTTCAATTATTTCTAAAATTTATTATTCATTATACTACAGAGATTTCTAATCAGGAGCCTTCAATACTAAATACAACTAAAACCATTTAGAAGAAAACTTAGCAGGAGACAGTAGTAACTAAAATGAACTAATATATTCTATGCAGCCTATTTATAAATTGCTAGTGTTATTTATTTTTTTTTTTTTAGTGTTATACATTTTCTATATGTCTAATCACCGTAAGGAGCCCTGGTAGCGCAGAGGTTAAAGTGATTGACTGATAACTGAAAGGTTGGCGGTTCAAAACTACCAGCGGCTCTGCAGAAGAAAGGTGTGGCAGTTTGCTTCCGCAGAGATTTATAGCTTTGAAAACCCTGTGGGGTCACTGTGAGTTGGCATCGGCTCAACGGCAGTGGGTTCTTTTTAAATCACTATAAGAACATGTCATCGTGAAGTTTTCAGCTACTCCGCTCTCTGAGTTTGAAAAGAGTAAGCACAGAAGAAAGCGGTGCATTGTTCACATCTATGTTTTAAGAATCTTTTTTTCTCCTAAAAGCACACAATACTTTGTGAGCATTAGAAATGTCACATTAAAATGAACCAGTAATCCCTGTGTTTTAAGCAAATGGAAAAGTTTATTAGAAAAAGCAATTAAAATGCTATTATTGCCTTCCTTGTATGTCTATTTTCCCCATACACTTGTGGTTGGATCTCATTTCTCTACACAGCGAATACAAAAATTTCAGTGTTTTTCCATCGCTTCATGAGAGATTTATGAGAAAATCTTACCAATCCTATTGGCAGGCCCATACATATGTATATCTCTCTCTCTATAGATTCTAACCTGGATTGGCAGATGACTGATTTTAGTTTAGAATCCTAGAGGCAGTAAAACTTACAAGAAAAAGTGATAAATCAATTTAATATGGAGAAGGGCTAATGTACTTCATTGAAGGCACCCTTTGTACAAATGTCATTTTTACAAGGGTATTTTACAGGTGTAATTTTTCACAACTTTTAGATATATTTCCTAATCCTTATTTCTTGTAAGCTTTATTTTCTTTGGCTAGAAGTTCGATTCAAAGAAGGAAACAACCTTTCTATCTTTTTTTAATCTTGTCAGCATCATCAAACTAGCATTGTTTTCCCCCACCTTGTGTATGTGTGTGTGCGTACACACCGACACAGAAGTTGCTTTGATCTTTCAGTGATTGGTACAAGAACAGGAGCAAGAAACTTCAAAAGATCCACGTTATCCAGCATCTGGAAAAATTGTGGTAATTCAGGATTTATTGTTAAATCAAAAGTTTGCTTTAGACTTTAGTGCAGCTTTTGTGTTACAGAGCTTACTTGTCTAAAGGAAAAAGTGTGAAGAAGCCTACAAGTCAATCATGAAGCAGGCAATAAAGCAGTTGAGTAGAACTACTGGAATTTATATACAAAGCCCACAATTTGACATGCTCTCTGTGAATAGTGCAGCGTTGTCTCAAAAGCGTGGCTCACATCAAGAAGATTGTACTAGAGAAAATCAGCTATGGAGGATGACAAACGCAGAAGGCTCAGTCTCCCACCCATTCCTCCCTCTCTCCCAGTCTTAGTTCATCCAGCAAGTAGTTACTGAACACCTACTATGTGCCAAGTCATACGACAGTGAACAAGACCCCGTGCCCTGGCCTCAAGCTTTTCACAGACTGTCTCGTGTTATATTCAGGCATGTGCTTATCTCTCCCATTAGACTGTGAGCTACTTAAAGATAAAGAATACGTCTTGTTTATTTTAACCACTCTTCATATGGGAGAAGGACCTGGCTATCTGCTTCCATAATGATTGTAGCTAAGAAAACCTTGAGACAGTTGTACTCCGTCACATGGCATCACTATGAGTCAGAATAGACTTGATGGCACCCAATAGCAATTTGCAATATCCAGTGTCCCATGCATAGTATAAGGAGCCCTGGTAGCAGAGTGGTTAGGTACTCTGCTGCTAACCAAAAGGTCAGGGGTTCAAACCCACCAGTTACTCTGCAGGAGAAAGATGTGGCAATTTATTTCAATAAAACTTTACCACCTCGGAATCCCTATGAGGCAGTTCTACTCAGTTATATTGGGTTGCTATGAGTTGGAATCGACTCAACAGCAATGGGTATGCATGTATGTGGTCAATACGTTTTCGTGTAATTTGATGGCATCTCCAGCTACCCAGTTACCCAACCTAGAAATTTCGATTAACTAAATTCTTCTCTTTCCCATGTCCCTTCACATTCAATCAATAAACTGGTCCCATTAGTTTTACATCCTAATCAGTGATATCTCTCACATTCTGTGTTTCCTCTGTTATTTACTTTCTTCATGTCAAATAATTTATCTTATGGACTAACTGGTGTCTATGTCCCACGTCTTGTTTATCTCTGATCTGTCTCCTTCACTACCAAAAGAGTTCTTCATCTAAATGACAAAAATAACAACACTAAACCCTCCTTTAAGCTTTCAAGGAGCCCTGGTGGTACAGTGGTTAAAGCAATTGACTGCTAACTGAAAAGTCAGCTGTTCAAAATCACCGGTGGCTCCACAATAGAAAGATGTGGCAGTCAGCTTCCACAGAGGTTCACAGCCTTGGAAACCCTGTGGGGTCGCTATGAGTTGGAATCAACTCGAGAGCAGTGGGTTTGATTTGGGTTTTTAAGCTTTCAGTATGTCCCACAGACCGTAAAATAAAAATATTCAAATCCTATCAAACTATGCAAGATCTCTTCATTCCACATTACACATACCACGCTTAGATCAAACCGAACTTCTCACGCCTTTCTAGAAACACCATGAACTCCAACCCCTCGCAGTCATTGCATGTGTTCTTCTTTCTGCTGTAATGATTCCCCATTCATGCTCCAGCAGTATCCTAGACATAATCCTTACTGTTTGATTAAATACTTAAAAATTTTAGTTGATTATAGGAATATGATTATGAATCAAAGGTTGTAAAATTATTATGAAGCAGATCCATCATGTTTTTAGAAACCAATGCTCCCTCAGAACAGTCTTTGTTTCTTTTTCCTTCATAAAGAACAATAAATGCATATGTCAATGAAATTATCAAAAATATACAGCTTTAATTTATTCCTTTTCATTTATGTATTTGTATACTAATTCATTTTATTTGGCAAGATATTTGCATTAAAATGATTTACAACAATACTTAACAGAGAATTTATTCCATGGCTTTGTAATTAAAAAAAAAAAAGAACATTATTCTAAAGTAAGGAAAGCAATCTCCATGGTAGTTGCACAGAGAAAAGGATTAATTTCTCTTCATTGGATTACTATTTAAGAAAACCTTTTTTTTTTTTTTTTTTTTAGGTGAAAGGAGGGACAACATACAATACGGATGAAATCAGCACAACTGGACTAATCCAAAACCTAAGAAGTTTCCTGAATACAGCCAAATACTTCCAGGAACAGAGTAGTAGGGGCGAGGGTCTGGGGATCATGGATTCAGGGGCCATCTAGGTCAATTGGTATGACAAAATGTATTAAGAAAACGTTCTGCATCCCACTTTGGTGAGTGGTGTCTGGGGCCTTAAAAGTTAGCAAGTGGCCATCTAAGATGCATCAGTTGGTCTCATCCCACCTGGAACAAGGAGAATGAAGAACGCCAAAGACACAAGGAAAATATGAGCCCAAGAGAAAGAAAGGGCCACACAAACCAGGCTCCATCAGCCCGAGACCGGAAGAATTAGATGGTGCTTGGCTACCACCAATGACTGCCCTGACAGGGAACACAACAGAGAATCCCTGATGGTGCAGGACAAAAGTGGGATGCAGACCTCAAATTCGAGTAAAAAGACCAGACTTAATGGTCTGACTGAAAGTAGAGGGACCCCAGAGGTCATGGCCCCTGGACTCTGTTAGCCCATAACTAAAACCATTACCAAAGCCAACTCTTCAGACAAAGATTAGACTGACTATAAGACATAAAATGATACTGGTGAGAAGTATGAATCTTAGCTCAAGTAGACACATGAAACTATGTGGGTAGCTCCTGTCTGGAGTCAAGATGAGAAGGTAGAGGGGGACAGGAGCGGGTTGAATGGACACAGGAAATACAGGGTAGAAAGAAAGAGCATGTGGTCACATTGTAGGGAAAGCAACTAGGGTGGTATAACGATGTGTGCATAAGTTTTGGTATGAGAAACTGACCTGAATTATAAACTTTCACTTAAAGCATGATAACAAAAATTAAAAATAAGAACACCTAATTTTTATTAAATATGAGCCCTGGAGGAACAGTGATTCAGAGCCTGGCTGCTAATCAGAAGGTCAGCAATTCAAATCCACCGGTTACTCTTTGAAAACCCTATGGGGCAGCTCTCCTCTGTCCTATAGGATCGACACAAATGGATATTTTTAAACAAATAGAAGCACTTACATGGCAGGTATCAGCAAGGTGCAAAGCATGTGCCAGGGAGGGCAAATACCATATTTGGGAGACCACTGAGTACAGGAGGATGTAGTAAAGAAGAGTCTTGAGGAACCAGACTATAGAAGACTTTGACTATCCAGCTAGGGATTTTTGAACTATATTCTGTAGGCACCATCAAAGGTTTTTGAGTAATGTGATTAGAATCTTAAAAAGATCATTGAGTCTAGAACTTTGGGAAGAATGGCTCGAAGTGGGCAGAACTAGTGGTAGAAAAATCCTAATCAGAATAATTCTGAAACACAACAATAAACGTCTTGTTGATAGTAATAAAGCAGAATTGACTCTTACTCACTGCCTTTTGACCAGGGAGGCTTAATGGAAATATGGACAGTGCCAATAATTATCAGGCCTGTAGCTCAGAAAAAATGGAGGGAATACTGTCATATAGGCCAGTTACAGTGGCCTTTGCAGTTCATTTCCCATCATTTAGCAGGATTGTAAATTTAGCTTGTTCAGTCTTCCCAGAGCTGTCAGCATCAGTGTAACCCCAAGGTCTAATATCCCACACCAAACACTCGTGTCCTCTCAATGCAACATTTGCACTGTATTTGTAGTGTAGTAGCTGTCACATCAATCTCTAATTCAAAGAATTATCTTCGGTGATGCAGCTGTTATTCACTTGCAAGGCACTTAGATAAAGTCACTGCCAGTGGTTATACGACTTGAATGTGGAGGTCAGTAGTAAATTTCTACCATCCTAACAATCATTCAAGGAAGAAGTCATCAGAATCACTGATTCAGATTCTGTAAATCTTTTTGTCACAATAATTATATTATCACAGACTTAGTATATTTATAACATAGCTTATTTATTAACTTTTTCACTACAAATGAAGAGTAGTACAGTTTGAGTTTCTAATTTATATAAAATCTGATTTATGTTTTATAAGAAAAAATAAAGTCACTTTATTTTTAAAACAATTTATATTTCCTTTATAAAAAAAAAATTGAGGTTAGCAAAACAGTGAAAAACACTGTAGAAAACCATGTCCTTTAGTAAATGTTCACTTTGAAAATTAAAGTGTGTATAATACATAGTCGGGATTTATGTTAAGTGAATGGAGGAATTTTTAGATTTGGCAAAAAAAGCAGAATTCCTATTTGATTACTCACTCCACTCATATATATTATGTACATACCATACCAGTTGAAGCCCTGGTGGCAAAGTCGTTAAGAGCTCAGGCTGCTAACCAGGAGGCTGGCAGTCCAAATCTACCAGCTGCTCCTTAGAAACCCTGCAGGGTAGTTCTACTCTGTTCTCTAGGGTCCCTATGAGTCAGAATTGACTCTACGGCAATGGGTTTGGTTTTTTTTTTTGGTTTACCATACTAATCACTTTTTTCAGACTATGTGAAGTTATAAAATACAATACTAAGTATCTGAAGAGCCCTTTAAAGTCTACAATTTTTATTTATTTATTTATTTTTTTTACAAATTTTCACAGAAATAAACCTCTAAAGAAATTACTAGGGATTAAAATCTCAAGTGATAGGTAGAAAAATATTGAGAGAACAACCTATTGGTATAGAACAAATGAGAAAATTATAAATCCAGCTGGCTGTTGAGAAAAACTGTAAAAGGCTAAAACCAAAATGAAATCACCTTTAAAGGGAGTAAGAGTGCTCCAGAGGAAATGATAGCATTTTCCCTGAAGTCACTCCCTGACAGTGTCTGTTGACTTGGATTTTTCATAAAATGACAAGCCTGGGTCAAAACAGATTGAGTGATCAGTTGGGAAATACCCTCATAAAGACAGAAACCCAAATGATGATACACCAGATGAACTAGAAACAGAATACCCTATAAAGGGGGGAAATAAGGATATATGCCTAGGTTAACTTCAGCTTTGGGTAGAGGTAATAAGAAAAAAAGTTACCTTTAGAATTTCTAACCACAAGCCCACACTCATGTGACCCTAAAACCATGTGTGCGCCAAATAACTCCCACCTCCAAAAAATAACTTAAAGTTGTTCCAGGCTGCAGTGCTGCTAAAGGCCTAGCAAAAGCAATTGCAAAATCTAAAACTCTCACAGAGAAAGTTCAAAGAAATAGGGGTTCAGTTTTTGGGAGAAAATATCACTAAATACATGAGGAAAAAAGTTGACATGAACAAGTATAAGCAGGAAGAGCAAATGGCAGAATCAGACTCAACATGTTTGTAGTTATTGAAACACAGCACAATTACTTTAATATATTGAAAAAATACAAATAGGGGATTAATTTGATGAAAGAGTAAAAGAATTTGATGAGTAAGATTTGAAAAATAAAAATAGAACTTCTAAAATAATAATAATATAATTGAATTGGCTCAAAAGATAATTTTAACAGCATATTAGATGCAATTGAAGAGAAAATTAGTGAGCATAAAATAAACTAATTATTTTAATATATTAAAAGAAATACAAATAGGAAATAATTTGGTGAAAGATTAAAGACATAAATAAAAGGCAGTAATAACATAATTGAATTGACACAAAAGATGACTTTAACAGCAGATTAGACACAGATGAAGAGAGAATTACCAAGCTGGACTGTTCATGAACGTTAAGCATACGGGAAAGACCAATTAAAATCTCAACGAAATACCACTACATACCAATTAGAATGGTTAAAACTAAAATGAATGACAATATTAAGTGTTGTGACACAACTGGAGCTCTCATTCACTGCTAATGGGAATGTAAAAGTGTACATTTTACACCAACCATTCAATTTCTAGGTATTTAACCAAGAGAAAGGAAAAGATGTGTCCACACAAAGACTTATACATGAATTTCGTAGCCACTTTATTTACAAAAATCAAATACTGGAAGCAAGTTAAATGTTCATCAATAAATGAATGATGACAAATTTTTCATATCCATAAAATGAAATACCACTCACAAACAATACAGAAAATATTGAAAACATCCACTTAAAAATCTCTAACAAGTCAAGGTTATGAGAGTTCCTATTTAGCATCGTACTAGAAATACCAATCATAATATTAAGAAAAGAGAAACAAACAAAATGCATAAAGATTAGAAAAGAAGAAACAAAACTATCTTTTTTTTATAAATGGCAAAATTGTTTATGCAGAAGTCTCAAAGAGTTTTCAGATATACTGATAAAATTAATAAGAATTTGGTAATTTAGTCTGATACAAAACCTACAGCCAAAATTCATCACATTTTTACACACCAGGAAAGGATGTACTTATTTTTTAGAAGAAACCACATATAACAACAAAAAGACACCTAAGAAAATAGTCTTCAACTTTGCACAAAATACTTACGAGAATAAAAACAAAATTCGATTGAAAAATCATTTTAAAAGACTTAGAGGAATACAGAGACACAACATGTTCATGTAAAAAGACTCAGTTTCTACAAAGATATCACTTACATTCAAATTTCTCTATTTAACAGTTCTGATGAAAATCTCAATAGGAGTCATAAACTTGAGAAGCTGATTCCAAAGTTTCTAAGAAACAGACCTATGCAACACGTATGACTCGTAAAAAAATACCCAGAATATATAAAGATTTCATATAAATCAATAAGAAAAAGACAAACAATGCAATAGAAAAAAAAAAAACGAGCAAAAGACATGAATATGCATTTCAAAAAATTGGAAAGATGAGTGGCCCTGACACATGTAAAAAGCTGTTATTAATTCACGTCCATCAGATTGACAAATATTTAAAATCTGAAAGAAAATAACATCAATGAGGTTGTGAAGCAATGCAAACAAGATTACACTGCTGATGGGAACATAATTTGCTACAACATTGTGGAAAAGAGATTAGCAATCGATCATAAATTTAAACATGTACCTACCTACAACTCCGTAATTCTACACCAGGCTATACACTCCAGAAAATATCTTACATATGTATAACCAGAAGACATCGACAAAAATGTTCATAGAGACCTTGTCCAAAATGCTTAAACATGGAAACAAATATACTGTAATATGCAGTAAAGTGCCACACTGCAGTGAAAATTAATGGATTACAGCTACAGACATCAATGGGGATGAATTTAAAAAATGACGTTGGATAAAAGCAATGTCTCTGAATGATACACACTACAGTTGTATCATATAAAGTTGAAGAACAGATAAACCTAAATAAGATGTTGCTTAGGAATGCTTACGTATGTAGTGAAAGTTATTAAGGCAAGCTAGGAAAGGATTGCTACAAATGTAATTTTCTGTTTCTAGATAATCCGTGGGTCAAAGGAGAGAAACTGAGGGAGGCTAAAGGGCACCAGATACTGATATTACGTTAAAATTAGACTTGGGGGATTCTTCAATAATTCATCCCATGAATGTTTTGGAGCTCTGGCTTTTGAGCTCAGTACAGGGAGAGTGTGAGAAACAAGACAGAGGACTAGCTCACAGAACTCACTTTGACCTCTGCCACATGACTAATGCAAGGCCCAGGAAACAACATTGAGATGCGAAATGTTAATAGTACTGGGAAGGAGAAACAGTAATAAATGATCTGTCTGACCTCGAGAGGAAGTTTTACTAAGCAAAAAACAGAACAACACTGAGGGGAAAAGCTGAGCTCTGAAAGGAAAATGTTAAATAATGTCTATTTACCTCCATTAATCTAGTAGGAAAAAAATAAACATAGTACTGATTTGAATAATATATATATTTGAATATTAAATATTTGAGTATGTGAATATACAATTGAATTATTTCATAAAATTATGTTACAACTATGTAATGAAGTTTAGTCACTAAAACGTGTGTGTGTGTATGTGTGTGTGTGTGTGTGTAGGTAAATAGGACCCGCCCTACCTGGTGCCGCAGTGGTTAAGAGCTACATCTGCTAATCAAAAGATCAGCAGCTCGAATCCACCAGCTGCTCCTTGGGCAGTTCAGCTCTGTTGTATAGGGTCACTGTGAGTCGGAATCAACTCCACAGCAATGAGTTTGGTTTTTGGTTTGGTCTACTCTGGTATGACCTCGTGTTAACCTAACTGATGACATCTCAAAGACTCTTTGCAAGTAAAGTCACGTTCACAGGTAGAGAGGTTAGGACTTCAACATATCTTTTTCGAAGGCACAGTTTATCCATAACACTGACCAAAGTAGAAAGATTTGATGAAGGTGTAAAAAATCAGAAAATAAATAAAAACACAAGTTCAATCAATAAAGCCACAACCAATTGTTATTTTTAACTTATATACTAAGTATTGGATAAAGTATGTAATCAAAGCCACAATTACATGCTGTTTACAAAATACTAAGAATGTGATAAATTACACCATATTCATTGATTTAAATTCTTCTATTATTTGAAAAAATATAATCAATGCAAATAAGCTTCGCAAACTTAAAAATACTGTGATAATCAGTGAATTAGAAAACATTTTTTAAAAGAGTAGAACTATCAAATAAAAGCAAGTTCTTTGGGGAAAAATATGACAAACACACAAAAACAAAAAGGCAAATAACCCAATCAAGAAATGGGCAAAGGACTTGAATTCCACCGAAGAGAACATTCAAATTGCCCCCAAATGCCTGAAAAGATGCTCAGCGTCATTAACCATCAGAGAGATACAAATCAAAATCACAATGAGATACCACTTCACTCCCACTAGGATAGTTAAGGTTAAAAAAAAAAAAAAAACAGACGTATGTTGGTAATGATCTGGGTAAATTGTAACCCTTAACCATTGTTGGCGGGAAGGCAAAATGTTACAGCCATTGTGGAAAACAGTGCGGCA